>NW_027095031.1:0-38069 GCF_029207755.1 Chamaea fasciata | reverse complement strand
AAATCAACCCCCAAAACCACCCCAAAATCACCCGCCAAAACCACACCCCAACAACAACCCCCCCCAAAACCACCCCAAAACCACCCCAAAAACCACCCCAAAACCACCCCAACAATAACCCCAAACACCACCCCAAAACCACCCCAAAACCCACCCCCAAAACCACCCCAAAACCACCCCAAACACCCCCAAAACCACCCCAAAACCACCCCAAAACCACCCCCAAAACACCCCAAAACCACCCCCCCAAAACCACCCCAACACCACCCCAAAACCACCCCCCAAAACCACCCCAAAACCACCCCAAAATAACCCCCAAACCACCCCAAAACACCCCCCCAAACCACCCATCCCAAACCCCAACCCCACAACAACCCCAAAACCACCCCCCAAAACCATCCCCAAAACCCATCCCCAAAATAACCCCCAAAACCACCCCAAACCACCCCAAAATACCCCCAAAACCACCCCAAAATCACCCCAAAACCATCCCAAAACCACCCCAAAATAACCCCCAAAACCATCCCAAAACCACCCCAAAATAACCCCAAACCATCCCAAACCACCCCAAAATAACCCCAAAACCACCCCAAAATAAACCCCAAAACCACCCCCAAAACCATCCCAAAACCACCCCAAAATAACCCCAAAACCATCCCAAAACCATCCCAAAACCATCCCCAAAATAACCCCAAAACCATCCCAAAACCATCCCCAAAACCACCCCAAAATAACCCCAAAACCACCCCAAAACCACCCCAAAATAACCCCAAAACCATCCCAAAATCCCAACCCCCAAAACCACCAAAATCACCCCAAAACCATCCCAAAATCACCCCAAAACCATCCCAAAATCACCCCAAAACCATCCCAAAATCACCCCCAAAACCACCCAAACCACCCAAAACCACCCCAAAACCACCCCAAAATCACCCCAAAACCACCCCCAAAACCACCCCAAAACCATCCCCAAAACCACCCCAAAACACCCCAAAACCACCCCAAAAACATCCAAAACCACCCCAAAACCATCCCAAAACCACCCCAAAATAACCCCAAAACCACCCCAAAACCACCCCCAAAATAACCCCAAAACCACCCCAAAATCACCCCAAAATCCCCCCCAAAACCACCCCAAAATCACCCCAAAATCCCCCCAAAACCACCCCAAAACCACCCCAAAATCACCCCAAAACCATCCCAAAATCACCCCCAAAACCACCCCAAAATCACCCCAAAACCATCCCAAAACCATCCCAAAATAACCCCAAAATAACCCCAAAACCACCCCAAAATAACCCCAAAACCATCCCAAAACCACCCCAAAATAACCCCAAAACCACCCCAAAACCATCCCAAAACCACCCCAAAACCATCCCAAAACCACCCCAAAATAACCCCAAAACCACCCCAAAACCACCCCAAAATAACCCCAAAACCACCCCAAAACCATCCCAAAACCACCCCAAAATAACCCCAAAACCATCCCAAAACCATCCCAAAACCATCCCAAAATAACCCCAAAACCATCCCAAAACCATCCCAAAACCACCCCAAAATAACCCCAAAACCATCCCAAAACCATCCCAAAACCATCCCAAAATAACCCCAAAACCATCCCAAAACCACCCCAAAACCACCCCAAAATAACCCCAAAACCATCCCAAAACCACCCCAAAAACCATCCCAAAACCATCCCAAAATAACCCCAAAACCACCCCAAAATCACCCCAAAACCATCCCAAAATCACCCCAAAACCATCCCAAAACCACCCCAAAACCATCCCAAAATCACCCCAAAATAACCCCAAAACCACCCCAAAATAACCCCAAAACCACCCCAAAACCACCCCCAAAACCATCCCAAAATCACCCCAAAATAACCCCAAAACCACCCCAAAACCACCCCAAAATAACCCCAAAACCACCCCAAAACCACCCCAAAACCACCCCAAAAATCCCAAAATGAACCCAAAAAATCCAGGGATCCAAAAAAAACTCCAAAATAACCCCAAAATAACCCCAGAGATCCCAAAAAAACCAAAAAAACCCCCAAAGATCCCGAAAAAACCCCAAAATAACCCCCCAAAAAACCCCAAAAATGCCCCCAAAACACCCCAAAATAACCCCAGGGATTCCCAAAAAAAACCAAAAAACCCCCAAAGATCCCGAAAAAACCCCAAAATAACCCCAAAAAACCCCCAAATGACCCCAGAGATCCCAAAAACCCCAAAATAACCCGAGATCCCAAAACACCCCAAAACATCCCAAAAAAACCCCCCAAAACACCCCAAAATAACCCCAGGGATTCCCAAAAAACCCCCAAAACATCCCAAAATCACCCCAGGGATTCCAAAAAACCCCAAAATAACCCAAAACACCCCAAAATAACCCCAGGGATTCCCAAAAAAACCCCAAAATAACCCCAAACACCCCAAAATAACCCCAGAGATTCCCAAAAACCCCAAAATAACCCAAAACACCCCAAAATAACCCCAGAGATCCCAAAAACCCCCAAAATAACCCCAAACACCCCAAAATAACCCCAGGGATTCCCAAAAAAACCCCAAAATAACCCCAAACACCCCAAAATAACCCCAGAGATCCCAAAAACCCCAAAATAACCCCAAATAACCCCAAAATAACCCCAGAGATCCCAAAAACCCCAAAATAACCCCAAACACCCCAAAATAACCCCAGGGATCCCCCAAATCCCCCCAAATCCCCCAAAATCCCACGGAAACCTCCACAGATTCCCGTCTGGAACGTCCCCAACACCCAACGAAAAACGCCCCGCGAATTCCGCCAGGAACCGCCCCCCCCGAATCCCCAGAGAATTCCCAAGGAATTCCCAGAGAATTCCCAAGGAATTTCCCAAGGAATTCCCAAAGAATTCCCAAGGAATTCCCAAGGAATTCCCGGGCCGAGCGCGCTGACCGTTGGCGTGGCCGAGGTGGACGAGGGCGGTGGCCGGGTCCTGCGCCATGGCGGCGGCGCGGCCGCAGCGCGTCCGCAGCGCGGCCACCTCCCGCCCCACCGAGATGTCCAGGAACTGCAGCAGCCCCAGCTCGCTCTGAGGGGAGGAAACGGGGAAAAAACGGGGGAAAAACGGGAAAAAATGGTGAAAAAATGGTGAAAAAATGGGGAAAAATGGGGGAAAATGGGGAAAAAAACGGGGGAAAAATGGAGAAAATTGGAGAAAAAAATGGGCGCCTCCCGCCCCACCGAGATGTCCAGGAACTGCAGCAGCCCCAGCTCGCTCTGAGGGGAAAAAACGGGGAAAAAATGGTGAAAAAAACGGTGAAAATCGGTGAAAAAATGGTGAAAAATGGGGGGAAAAATGGTGAAAAATGGGGAAAAAATGGGGAAAAAACGGGGAAAAAAACGGGGGAAAAATGGAGAAAATTGGAGAGAAAACGGGGCACCTCCCGCCCCACCGAGATGTCCAGGAACTGCAGCAGCCCCAGCTCGCTCTGAGGGGAGGAAACGGGGAAAAAACGGGGAAAAACGGGGAAAATCGGGGAAAAAATGGTGAAAAACGGTGAAAAAATGGTGAAAAATGGGAAAATGGGGAAAAATGGAGAAAAATTGGAGAAAAAAACGGGCGCCTCCCGCCCCACCGAGATGTCCAGGAACTGCAGCAGCCCCAGCTCGCTCTGAGGGGAGGAAACGGGGAAAAAACGGGGAAAAACGGGAAAAAATGGTGAAAAAATGGTGAAAAAATGGGGAAAAAATGGGGAAAAATGGGGAAAAACGGGGGGAAAATGGAGACAAAAGGGGCGCCTCCCACCCCACCGAGATGTCCAGGAACCGCAGCAGCCCCAGCTCGCTCTGAGGGGAAAAAACGGGGAAAAAATGGTGAAAAAAACGGTGAAAAAATGGTGAAAAATGGTGAAAAAATGGTGAAAAACGGTGAAAAAATGGTGAAAATCGGTGAAAAAAATGGGGGAAAAATGGGGAAAAATGGAGAAAATTGGAGAAAAAACGGGCGCCTCCCACCCCACCGAGATGTCCAGGAACTGCAGCAGCCCCAGCTTGCTCTGAGGGGAGGAAACGGGGAAAAAACGGGAAAAACGGTGAAAAACGGTGAAAATCGGGGAAAAAATGGTGAAAAACGGTGAAAAAATGGTGAAAAAATGGGGAAAAATGGTGAAAAACGGGGGGGAAAATGGAGAGAAAACGGGCGCCTCCCGCCCCACCGAGATGTCCAGGAACTGCAGCAGCCCCAGCTCGCTCTGAGGGGAGGAAACGGGGAAAAAACGGGGAAAAACGGGAAAAAAATGGTGAAAAAATGGTGAAAAAATGGGGAAAAATGGGGGAAAATGGGGAAAAAAACGGGGAAAAATGGAGAAAATTGGAGAAAAAACGGGCGCCTCCCGCCCCACCGAGATGTCCAGGAACTGCAGCAGCCCCAGCTCGCTCTGCAGGGGAAAAAACGGGGAAAAAAACGGGGAAAAACGGGGAAAATCGGGGAAAAAATGGTGAAAATCGGTGAAAAAATGGGGAAAAATGGGGAAAAACCGGGGGAAAAATGGAGAAAATTGGAGAAAAAAACGGGCGCCTCCCGCCCCACCGAGATGTCCAGGAACTGCAGCAGCCCAGCTCGCTCTGCGGGGAAAAAACGGGGAGAAAACAGGGAAAAACAGTGAAAATCGGTGAAAAAATGGTGAAAAATGGTGAAAAAATGGTGAAAAAATGGGGAAAAATGGGGGAAAAAACGGGGGGGAAAATGGAGAGAAAACGGGCGCCTCCCACCCCACCGAGATGTCCAGGAACTGCAGCAGCCCCAGCTCGCTCTGAGGGGAAAAAACGGGGGAAAAACGGGGAAAAAAACGGTGAAAAATCGGGGAAAAAATGGTGAAAATCGGTGAAAAAATGGGGAAAAATGGGGAAAAATGGGGGAAAAAACGGGGGGGAAAATGGAGAGAAAACGGGCACCTCCCGCCCCACCGAGATGTCCAGGAACTGCAGCAGCCCCAGCTCGCTCTGAGGGGAAAAAAACGGGGAAAATCGGGAAAAAATGGTGAAAATCGGTGAAAAAATGGGGAAAAATGGGGAAAAACGGGGGGAAAATGGGAGAGAAAACGGGCGCCTCCCGCCCCACCGAGATGTCCAGGAACTGCAGCAGCCCCAGCTCGCTCTGAGGGGAAAAAACGGGGAAAAACGGGGGGAAAACGGTGAAAATCGGGGAAAAAATGGTGAAAAATGGGGGAAAAATGGTGAAAAATGGGGAAAAATGGGGAAAAAATGGGGAAAAAAACGGGGGAAAAATGGAGAAAATTGGAGAGAAAACGGGCACCTCCCACCCCACCGAGATGTCCAGGAACCGCAGCAGCCCCAGCTCGCTCTGAGGGGAGGAAACGGGGAAAAAACGGTGAAAATCGGTGAAAAAATGGTGAAAATCGGTGAAAAAAATGGGGAAAAAACGGTGAAAAATGGGGGAAAAACCAGGGAAAAATGGAGAAAATTGGAGAGGAAAACGGGCGCCTCCCGCCCCACCGAGATGTCCAGGAACTGCAGCAGCCCCAGCTCGCTCTGAGGGGAAAAAACGGGGAAAAAACGGGGAAAAATGGTGAAAATCGGTGAAAAAATGGTGAAAAAATGATGAAAATCGGTGAAAAAATGGTGAAAAACGGTGAAAAAATGGGGGGAAAATGGAGGGGAAACGGTGGGAAATTTTTATTTTTGGGGAAAATTTGGGGGAAAAAATGGGGAAAAAACGGCAAAAAGTTGGTGAAAAGTTGGTGGAAAAAAATGGGGGAAAATTGGGGAAAAAATGGGGAAAATCGGTGGGAAAACGGTGAAAAAATGGGGAAAATTGGTGAAAAAAAAAGGGTGAAAACCTCAAAAATTGGTGAAAAAATGGTGGAAAAATGTGGAAAAATGGTGGAAAAATGGGAAAAATTGGTGAAAATCGATGAAAAAAATGGGGGGAAACCGCAAAAAAATTGGTGAAAAAAAACGGTGAAAAAGCGGTGAAAAAACAGTGAAAAAATGGCAGAAAAATGGCAAAAACGGGTGAAAAAAACGGGGAAAATCGGTGAAAAAATGGGGGAAAACGGGAAATATCCGTGAAAAACTGGTGAAAAAAACGGGGGGAAAACAGTGGGAAAATGGTGAAAATTGGGGAAAAAAATGGGGAAAAAACAGCAAAAAGTTGGTGAAAAGTTGGTGGAAAAAATGGGGAAAATTGGGGAAAAAACAGTGAAAAAATGGTGAAAATCGGTGGGAAAACGGTGAAAAAAGGGTTAAAATTGGTGAGAAAAAAGGGTGAAAACCTCAAAAATTGGTGGAAAATTGGTGAAAAAAAATGGTGGGAAAATGGTGGAAAAAACGGGAAAAAATGGTGAAAATCGATGAAAAAAAATGGGGGGAAACCGGCAAAAAAAATTGGTGAAAAAAAACGGTGAAAAAGCGGTGAAAAAACAGTGAAAAAATGGCAGAAAAATGGCAAAAACGGGTGAAAAAAAGGGAAAATCAGTGAAAAAACGGGGGAAAAAACGGGGAAAAATCCACGAAAAACTGGTGAAAAAAACGGGAAAATCCGTGAAAAACTGGTGAAAAAACGGGAAAATCTGTGGAAAAACTGGTGAAAAAAACGGGGGAAAACGGTGAAAATTTGGTGAAAAAATGGGGGGGAAAACCTCGAAAATCGGGGCATTTTTTGCCCAAAATCGGCCGTTTTTGACCCAAATTTTGGGGGGTTTGGGGCAGGACTGACCACGGCGGCGAGCAGGAAGTGGCAGGGCAGGAATTCCAGGTGAAAAATTCCCAGAAAAATTCCAGAGGACGCCAAAAAAATTGGGGAAAAATCAGCCAAGAACGGGTCCAAATCAGCCAAAAAACGGCGATTTTTGCCCAAAATCGGCCGTTTTTGACCCAAATTTTTGGGCGTTCGGGGCAGGACTGACCACGGCGGCGAGCAGGAAGTGGTATGGGGCAGGAATTCCAGGCGCAGAATTCCCGAAAATCCTTTGAGCACGTGGATCTCCAGGCCCTGGTTGTCGTAGACGTGCAGCCAGCGGCGCTGGGCCACGGCCAGCAGAGACTCCGAGTGCAGCCAGCTGCGCGGTTTGGGGGGAATTTTGGGGGATTTTGGGCAAATTTGGGGGATTTGGGGGGAAATTTGGGGGTTTGGGGGGAAAATCGGGGATTTGGGGGAAGAAGAATGGGATTTAGGGGAAAAAAAACGGGGGTTGTAGGAGGAAAAATGGGGATTTGGGGAGGGAAAATCCGAATTTTAGGGGAAATTTGGGGGAAATTTGGGGAAAATTTGGGGATTTTGGGGAAATTTGGGGATTTTGGGGAAATTTGGGGAAATTTGGGGATTTTGGGGAAGAAAATGGGGATTTTGGGAGAAAAAATTGGTGAATTTTAGGAGGGGAAATGGGGGATTTTAGGGGGAAATTTGGAAAAATTTGGGGATTTTGGGGGGAAATTTGGGGATTTTGGGGAAATTTTGGGGATTTGGGAGAAATTTTGGGGGGAAATTTTTGAATTTTGGGGAAAATTTGGGGATATTTTGGGGGAATTTGGGGATTTTGGGAAAATTTGGGGGAAAATTTGGGGATTTTGGGGAAGAAGAAATGGGGATTTTGGGAGAAAAAATTGGTGATTTTAGGAGGGGAAATTTGGGGATTTTAGGGGGAAAATTTGGAAAATTTGGGGATTTTGGGGGGAAATTTGGGGATTTTGGGGAAATTTTGGGGATTTTGGGAAAATTTTGGGATTTGGGGGAAAATTTTGGGATTTTGGGAAAATTTGGGGATTTGGGAGAAATTTTGGGGGGAAATTTTTGAATTTTGGGAAAATTTGGGGATATTTTGGGGGAATTTGGGGGATTTTGGGAAAATTTGGGGGGAAAATTTGGGGATTTTGGGGAAGAAAATGGGGATTTTGGGAGAAAAAATTTGTGATTTTAGGAGGGGAAATTTGGGGATTTTGGGGAAATTTTGGGGATTTTGGGGGGGAAATTTGGGGATTTTGGGAAAAATTTTGGGATTTTGGGGGAGATTTTGGGATTTTGGGAAAATTTTGGGATTTGGGGGGAAATTTTGGGAAAATTTTGGGATTTGGGGGGAAAAATTTTGGGGGGGGGGGAGGGGGGGGAGGGGATTTTGGGAAAATTTGGGGATATTTTTGGGGGAAATTTGGGATTTTGGGAAAATTTGGGGATTTTTGGGGGGAAATTTGGGGGTTTTGGGAAAATTTTGGGATTTTGGGGGGAAATTTTGGGAAAAATTTTGGGATTTGGGGGGAAATTTTGGGATTTTGGGGGGGAAATTTTGGGATTTGGGGAAAATTTTGGGGATATTTTGGGGGACAAATTTGGGGATTTTGGGAAAATTTGGGGATTTTGGGGGGCAAATTTGGGGATTTTGGGGAACCAATTTGGGGCATTATTGGGGGGAAATTTGGGGATTTTGGGAAAATTTGGGGATATTTTGGGGAATTTGGGGGAAGAACAATGGGGATCAGGGAAAAATCCCGGAGGTTTTAGGAGGAAAAACGGGGATTTGGGGGAGAGAAAAGGAGAATTTTAGGATCAAAACCGGACCCGGTGCTCCCCCAGCTCCTCCCAGTCCATCCCCAGTATATCCCAGTCTCCTCCCAGTCCCCCCAGACCCTCCCAGTCCATCCCAGTCCCATCCCAGTTTTGTCCCAGTCCCCCCCAGTCCCTCCCAGTCCCCCCCCAATCCATTCCCAGTTTGTCCCAGTCCCCCCCAAGTCCCCCCCAGTTTGTCCCAGTCCCTCCCAGTTTGTCCCAGTCCCCCCCCAGTCCCTCCCAGTTTGTCCCAGTCCCTCCCAGTTCCCCCCAGTTTGTCCCAGTCCCCCCCCAGTTTGTTCCAGTCCCCCCCAGTCCCCTCCCAGTCCATCCCAGTCCCCCCCCAATCCATTCCCAGTTTGTCCAGTCCCCCCCAGTTTGTCCCAGTCCCCCCCAATGCATTCCCAGTCTGTCCCAGTTTGTCCCAGTGCCCCCCCAATGCATTCCCAGTTTGTCCCAGTGCCCCCCAATGCATTCCCAGTCTGTCCCCAGTTTGTCCCCAGTTTGTCCCAGTCCCCCCCAATGCATTCCCAGTCTGTCCCAGTTTGTCCCAGTCCCCCCCAATGCATTCCCAGTTTGTCCCAGTCTGTCCCAGTCCCCCCCCAATGCATTCCCAGTCTGTCCCAGTTTGTCCCAGTGCCCCCCAAGGCATTCCCAGTCTGTCCCAGTTTGTCCCAGTCCCCCCCCAATGCATTCCCAGTCTGTCCCAGTTTGTCCCAGTGCCCCCCAAGGCATTCCCAGTTTGTCCCAGTGCCCCCCAAGGCATTCCCAGTCTGTCCCCAGTTTGTCCCAGTCCCCCCCCAATCCATTCCCAGTCTGTCCCAGTTTGTCCCAGTGCCCCCCCAAGGCATTCCCAGTCTGTCCCAGTTTGTCCCAGTCCCCCCCCAATCCATTCCCAGTCTGTCCCCAGTTTGTCCCAGTGCCCCCCAAGGCACTCCCAGTCTGTCCCAGTTTGTCCCAGTGCCCCCCAAGGCATTCCCAGTTTGTCCAGTTTTGTCCCAGTCCCCCCCAGTCTGTCCCAGTGCCCCCCAAGGCATTCCCAGTCTGTCCCAGTTTGTCCCCAGTCCCCCCCCAATCCATTCCCAGTCTGTCCAGTTTGTCCCAGTGCCCCCCCAAGGCATTCCCAGTCTGTCCCAGTTTGTCCCAGTCCCCCCCAATCCATTCCCAGTCTGTCCCAGTTTGTCCCAGTGCCCCCCAAGGCATTCCCAGTCTGTCCCAGTTTGTCCCAGTGCCCCCCAAGGCATTCCCAGTTTGTCCCAGTTTGTCCCAGTCCCCCCCCAGTCTGTCCCAGTGCCCCCCAAGGCATTCCCAGTTTGTCCCAGTTTGTCCCAGTGCCCCCCAATGCATTCCCAGTCTGTCCCAGTCTGTCCCAGTTTGTCCCAGTGCCCCCCAAGGCATTCCCAGTCTGTCCCAGTTTGTCCCAGTGCCCCCAAGGCATTCCCAGTCTGTCCAGTGCCCCCCAAGGCATTCCCAGTCCTGTCCCAGTTTGTCCCAGTCCCCCCCAATGCATTCCCAGTCTGTCCCAGTTTGTCCCAGTGCCCCCCAATGCATTCCCAGTCTGTCCCCAGTGCCCCCCAAGGCATTCCCCAGTTTGTCCCAGTCTGTCCCAGTTTGTCCCAGTGGCCCCCCAGTCCATTCCCAGTCTGTCCCAGTCTGTCCCAGTTTGTCCAGTGCCCCCAGTCCCACCGCAGGTCCCGCACTGGCTCCAGCACGTTGAACTCGCTGCGGAGGCGCCGCTGAGCCCCAGTCCAGGGCGGCCACGTGCCCGCGCTGCCCGCCCAGTAACAGCTGCCCTGCGGGGCAAACTGGGATGGACTGGGACGGACTGGGACGGACTGGGAATGGATTGGGGGGGAACTGGGACAAACTGGGATGGACTGGGAGGGACTGGGAGCCCCAGTCCAGGGCGGCCACGTGCCCGCGCTGCCCCGCCCAGTAACAGCTGCCTGCGGGCAAACTGGGGATGGACTGGGACGGACTGGGAATGGATTGGGGGGAACTGGGACAAACTGGGACGGACTGGGATGGACTGGGAGGGACTGGGATGGACTGGGAGCCCCAGTCCAGGGCGGCCACGTGCCCGCGCTGCCCGCCCAGTAACAGCTGCCTGCGCGCAAACTGGGATGGACTGGGACGGACTGGGAATGGATTGGGGGGAACTGGGAGGGAACTGGGATGGACTGGGATGGACTGGGATGGACTGGGAGGGACTGGGATGGACTGGGACGGACTGGGAATGGATTGGGGGGAACTGGGACAAACTGGGATGGGACTGGGACGGACTGGGAATGGACTGGGAATGGACTGGGAGGGGACTTGGAGGGGACTGGGATGGACTGGGATGGACTGGGATGGACTGGGAATGGACTGGGAGGGACTGGGAGCCCCAGTCCAGGGCGGCCACGTGCCCGCGCTGCCCGCCCAGTAACAGCTGCCTGCGCGCAAACTGGGATGGACTGGGACGGACTGGGACAAACTGGGATGGACTGGGAATGGACTGGGAATGGATTGGGGGGAACTGGGACGGACTGGGAATGGACTGGGAGGGGACTGGGACAAACTGGGATGGACTGGGAGGGGACTGGGACAAACTGGGATGGACTGGGACGGACTGGGAATGGATTGGGGGGAACTGGGACGGACTGGGAGGGACTGGGAGGGGACTGGGAGCCCCAGTCCAGGGCGGCCACGTGCCCGCGCTGCCCGCCCAGTAACAGCTGCCTGCGGGCAAACTGGGATGGACTGGGACGGACTGGGAATGGATTGGGGGAACTGGGACGGACTGGGAGGGACTGGGATGGACTGGGACAAACTGGGACGGATTGGGATGGACTGGGAGGGACTGGGATGGACTGGGACAGACTGGGAGCCCCAGTCCAGGGCGGTAACGTGACCCCGGAGCCCCCCTAGTAACTGGTGTGTACTGGGGGAGTACTGGTCTATACCGGAGTGTACCAGTCTATACTGGTCTGTACTGGTCCATACTGGTGTGTACTGGTCTACACCAGTCTATACCAGTCCATACTGGTTTATACTGGTCCGTACTGATCTACACTGGTGTGTACCAGTCTATACTAATCTGTACTGGTTTATAACAGTCTGTACTGGTCTATACTGGTCCATACTGGTGCGTACTGGTCTATAACAATCTATACCAGTCTGTACTGGTCCATAATGGTCTATACCAGCCCGTACTGGTCTATACTGGTATGTACTGGTCTGTACTGGTTTATACCAGCCTGTACTGGTCCATACTGGTCTGTACTGGTCTATACTGGTCCATACTGGTCCGTACTGGTCCATAGTGGTGCATACTGGTCTATAACAATCTATACTGGTCCATACTGGTCTGTACTGGTCCATACTGATCTATACCAGTCCGTACTGGTGTGTACTGGCCTATAACAATCTGTACTGGTCCATACTGCTCCATACTGGTCCATACTGGTCTATACTGGTCTATAACAATCTATACTGGTCCATACCATTCTATACTGGTCTATAACAATCTATACTGGTCCATACCGGTCCATACTGGTCTATAACAATCTATACTGGTCCATACTGCTCCATACTGGTCCATACTGGTCTATAACAATCTATCCTGGTCCATACTGGTCCGTACTGGTCCATACTGCTCCGTACTGGTCCACACCGTTCTATACTGGTCTATAACAATCTATCCTGGTCCATACTGGTCTATAACAATCTATACTGGTCCATACTGGTCTATACTGGTCTATAACAATCTATACTGGTCCATACTGGTCTATAACAATCTATCCAGGTCCATACCGGTCTATAACGGTCTATCCTGGTCTATACTGGTCTATAACGGTCTATCCTGATCCATACTGGTCCATACTGGTCTATAACAATCTATCCAGGTCCATACCGGTCTATAACGGTCTATCCTGGTCTATACTGGTCTATAACGGTCTATCCTGATCCATACTGGTCCATACTGGTCTATAACAATCTATACTGGTCCATACCGGTCTATAATGGTCTATACTGGTCCATACCGGTCTATACTGGTCTATAACAATCTATCCTGGTCCATACTGGTCTATAACGGTCTATCCTGATCCATACTGGTCCACACCGTTCTATACTGGTCTATAACAATCTATACTGGTCCATACCGGTCTATACTGGTCTATAACAATCTATCCTGGTCCATACTGGTCCATACTGGTCTATACTGGTCTATAACAATCTATCCTGGTCCATACTGGTCCATACTGGTCTATACTGGTCTATTCTGGTCCGTACCGGTCCGTACCGGCGCGCAGCGGTCGCGTACCTGCCGGTGCGGGCGTAGTCCAGCCGGTAGGGCCCGAACTGCTCCAGGCGCAGCTGGAAGTGCTGCCACAGGCGGGGACGGCGTTCCCAGAGCCGCCCCGCGGCCCCCAGGCTCCCCCCACAGGCCCCAGAATTCCCCGAGCTCCCGGAATTCCCAGAGCTCCCGGAATTCCCCGAGTTCCCAGAATTCCCCGAGTTCCCCAAAATGCCCAAAGTTCCCTCTTCAGCACCCCAGAATTCCCAAAATTCCCAGAATTCCCAAAGTTCCCAGAATGACCCAAGTTCCAAGAATTTCCAGAGTTCCCCAGAATGACCCAGAGTTCCCAGAATTTCCAGAATTCCCCAAAATTCCCAAAGTTCCCAGAATTCCCCAAGTTCCCCAAAATTCCCCAAGTTCCCTCTTCAGCACCCCAAAATTCCCAGAATTCCCAAAGTTCCCAGAATTTCCAGAATTCCCCAAAATTCCCCAAAGTTCCCTCTTCAGCACCCCGGAATTCCTAAAATTCCCAGAATTCCCAAAGTTCCCAGAATTCCCCGAGTTCCCCAAAATGCCCAAAGTTCCCAGAATGACCCAGAGTTCCCAGAATTTCCAGAATTCCCCAGAATTCCCAAAGTTCCCAGAATTCCCCAAGTTCCCCAAAATTCCCCAAGTTCCCTCTTCAGCACCCCAAAATTCCCAGAATTCCCAAAGTTCCCAGAATTTCCAGAGTTCCCCAAAATTTCCCAAAGTACCCAAAATTCCCAAAATTCCCCAGAGTTCCCAGAATTCCCAAACTTCCCCTCCCCCCTCACAATTCCCTCTCTATTCCCCCCCCAAAAATCCCATTTTTCCCCAATTCCATTTTTTTCCTTTAAAAATTCCCAACTCCTCTCCCAAAAATTCCCATTTTTCCTCCGAAAATCCCCATTTTTCCCCCCAAATTCCCGGTTTTTTCCCCCGAATTCCCGTTTTTTCCCCCCGAATTCCCGTTTTTTTCCCCCCAAATTCCCGTTTTTCCCCCGAATTCCCGATTTTTCCCCCCAAATTCCCGTTTTTCCCCCCAAATTCCCGTTTTTCCCCCCCAATTCCCGTTTTCCCCCCGAATTCCCGTTTTTCCCCCCAAATTCCCGTTTTTCCCCCCAAATTCCCGTTTTTTCCCCCAAATTCCCGTTTTTTCCCCCCCAAATTCCCGTTTTTCCCCCCCAATTCCCGTTTTTCCCCCCAAATTCCCGTTTTTTCCCACCAAATTCCCGTTTTTCCCACCAAATTCCCGTTTTTTTCCCCCCGAATTCCCATTTTTCCCCCCGAATTCCCGTTTTCCCCCCAAATTCCCGTTTTTCCCCCCCAAATTCCCGTTTTTCCCACCAAATTCCCGTTTTCCCCCCCCGAATTCCCATTTTTCCCCCCGAATTCCGGTTTTCCCCCACCTTGCTGGCGCTGGCGATGTCGACGGCGTCGGCGATTTCGCGCTGCGAGATCCGCGCCGGGTCCTGCCCCGGATCCGCCTCCAGGAACCTGAGGGGGGAAATTCCGGGAAAATTCGGGAAAATCCCCGAATTTTGGGGGCTCCCGATGGATTTTTGGGGGGAATTGACGGGATTTTGGGGGATAGTTCAGCGGTTTTTGGGGGCAATTCGGGGAATTTTGGGATAATCGATGGATTTTTGGGATAACTGATGGATTTTTGGATAATTGATGGATTTTTGGGATAATTGATGGATTTTTTGGGATAACTGATGGATTTTTGGGATAATTGATGGATTTTTTGGGATAACTGATGGATTTTTTGGGATAATTGATGGATTTTTTGGGATAACTGATGGATTTTTTTGGGATAATCGATGGATTTTTGGGACAACTGATGGAATTTTGGGGATAATTGATGGATTTTTTGGGATAATCGATGGATTTTTTGGGATAACTGATGGATTTTCGGGATAATTGAGGGAATTTTGGGATAATTGAGGGAATTTTTTGGGGATCCCTGATGGAATTTTGGGGTGATTTGAGGGATTTTTGGGGGGTTTTAGGGGATTTTTGGGAATTTTTGGGGGATTTGGGGGAATTTTTGGGTGATTTTGGGGGGATTTGGGTGATTTTGGAGGGATTTTGGGGATTTTTGGGGGATTTTTGGGTGATTTTGGGGGATTTTTGGGAATTTTTGGGTGATTTTGGGGGGATTTTTGGGGGATTTTGGGGGGATTTTGGGGGGATTTTTGGGGATTTTTGGGGGATTTTGGGAATTTTGGGGGATTTGGGGGAATTTTTGGGTGATTTTGGGGGGATTTTGGGTGATTTTGGGGGGATTTTGGGAATTTTGGGGGTCTCTCACCCCGGCTCCTCAGGCAGCAGGGGTTCCCATCTCGCCGCTTTTTCCGCCGCCGAATTTTCCCGATTTTCCAAATTTTTCAGCTGCCAGCGGAGCCGGGGGGCGACAGCGCGGGGCTGGGGGGGGGGAGAAAAGGGGGGGTCACCCCCAAATTCCCCCAAAATTCCACCCCCAAATCCCCACAAATTCCAGCCCAAAGCCTCCAAATCCCCCCCAGCTCCCACCCCCCGATTTCCCCCCAAATTCCCTCAAATCCCACCACGACCACCCCAAATTCCACTCGAATTCCACCCAAAAAAAAAAATCCCCCCCCCCCCAGATTTCCCCCCAAATCCCCTCAGGACCCCCCAAAATCACCTCAAGACCCCCCAAATCCCCTCAGGACCCCCCAAATCCCCTCAGGGACCCCCAAATCCCCTCAGACCCCCAAATCCCCTCAGGGACCCCCCCAAACCCCCTCAGAGACCCCAAACCCCCTCAGAGACCCCCCCAAATCCCCTCAGGACCCCCCAAATCCCCTCAGGGACCCCCAAATCCCCTCAGGGACCCCCAAATCCCCTCAGGACCCCCAAATCCCCTCAGGGACCCCCAAATCCCCTCAGGGACCCCCAAATCCCCTCAGGACCCCCCAAATCCCCTCAGGGACCCCCAAATCCCCTCAGGACCCCCCAAATCCCCTCAGGGACCCCCAAATCCCCTCAGGGACCCCCAAATCCCCTCAGGACCCCCCAAATCCCCTCAGGGACCCCCAAATCCCCTCAGGACCCCCCAAATCCCCTCAGGGACCCCCAAATCCCCTCAGGACCCCCCAAATCCCCTCAGGACCCCCCAAATCCCCTCAGGGACCCCCAAACCCCCTCAGAGACCCCCCAAATCCCCTCAGGACCCCCCAAATCCCCTCAGGACCCCCCAAATCCCCTCAGGGACCCCCCAAATCCCCTCAGGACCCCCCAAAATCACCTCAACACCCCCCAAACCCCCTAAGGACCCCCCAAATCACCTCAGAACCGCCTAAATCCTCTCAAAACTCCCCAAATCCCCTCAGGAACCCCCAAATCCCCTCAGGACCCACCAAATCCCCTCAGGGACCCCCCAAACTCCCTCAAGACCCCCCAAAATCACCTCAAGACCCCCCAAATCCCCTCAGGGACCCCCCCAAATGCCCTTTTACCGCTTTCTCTCCGGTGCCCCGCAGGAACCGCTTCAGCCTGGACCGCGGCACCGGCGCCGGGCCGGGGAACGGGTCCGTCCTCTGCGGGAAAAGCGGGAATGAGACCAAGACACCCGCAAAATCCTCGCCGGGAGCCCCCAAATCCCAAATCCTCGCCGGGAGCCCCAATTTTGGGGGATTTTCCGCCTTTCCCCCTCACGCACCCCGGACACGCCGCCCGCCATCGCCACCATGCCGGGAAGCCACGCCCACTTCCGGCAAAGAGCCAATGGGGTTGGAGGGCGGGAAAAAAAGTGGCCAATCAGAGCGAAGCGGCGCGGGAAGGGCTAGAGGGCGGAGGCGCCATCTTGGTGTACGGCAAGGCGGGTATTGAGTAAAGCGCGGGCGCCATCTTGGGTGTGGGCGGCGCCATCTTGGGTGTGGGCGGCGCCATCTTGGGTGTGGGCGGCGCCATCTTCGTCGAGGGCAAATCCCCGCCCGGCACTTCCGGGTCTGTTTTCCCGAATTTTTTAGGGGCTTTTTTTCCCAAATCTCGCTTTTTTTTTATCCCCCCTCCAAAAAAACGCGATTCCCCTTTCCCGAAACTTTCCGTTTTAACTCCGAAATTCCCTTTTTAGCCCCAAAATATCGGCATTTATTGCCGCAAAACTCCATCTCTCTCCCCTCACGGAAACCTGGTTTTATCCCCCAAAATTCCACGTGGGTTTTCCCGAAGTTTTACTCCCGAATGTTTCGGTTTGTTCCCCCAAAACGCCGATTTCATTCCCCTAAAATTCAGGAAATGCCCTTCCCAAACCCGCCTTTTCCAGCCCCAAAATTCCACTTCTCCCAAAAACCCAGAAATCCTTCAATTCCTCCCCAAAAAACCCCTTTAATTCCCAAAAATCCACGTGAATTCCAAAATCCCCTCCCGGAATCCCGAAAACCCGTCTCGAATTCCAAAAGAAATCCACTTTTATCCCCTTTTTCCTCCTTTCTCCTCATTTCTTTCATGTTTTTCCCTCTTCTTCTGTGGGGTTTTTTCCGGTTCTTCGCTCATTTTTTCCCTTTTTTTTCCCCCCTGTTTTTCCCTCTTTTTTCCCCCATTTTCCCGGGTTTTCCCTTTTTTTTCCCGTCATTTTCCCCGGGTTTTCCCTCTTTTTTTCCCCATTTTCTCCCCACTTTTCCCGTCCCTTTTCCCAGTTTTCCATCTTTTTTTCCCCCTCACTTTCCCGGGGTTTTCCCTCTTTTTTCCCCATTTCCCCCAGTTTTTCCCTCTTTTTTTTCCCCATTTTCCCCTTTTTTTTCCCCATTTTCTCCCCATTTTTCCCATCCTTTTTCCCAGTTTTCCCTCTTTTTTTTCCCGTCCTTTCCCCCGTGTTTTCCCCTTTTTTTCCCATTTTCTCCCCACTTTTCCCGTCCTTTTTCCCAGTTTTCCATCTTTTCTTTTCCCCCTCACTTTCCCCGGGTTTCCCCTTTTTTCCCCCATTTTCTCCCCACTTTTCCCATCCCTTTTCCCAGTTTTTCCCTCTTTTTTCCCCCTCATTTTCCCTCTTTTTTCCCCCCATTTTCCCGGGTTTTCCCTTTTTTTTTTCCCCTCATTTTCCCTGGATTTCCCCCCTTTTTTCCCCCATTTTCTCCCCACTTTCCCCCTCCTTTTTCCCCTTCCTTCCCCCCTCATTTTCCCTGGATTTTCCCCCTTTTTTCCCCTCACTTTTTCCCTTTATTCCCCCCAAATCCCCTCGCTCACTCCCAAAACCTTTTATTCCCGGAATTCCTCCTCCAGAGCCCCAAACTCCATTTCTCTCCTCCCGATTTTCCCATTTTTCCCCCTTTTTTCCCCACTTTCCCCCTTTCTTCTCCCTCATTTTTTCTTCCCTTTCCCTTCTTTTTCCCCCTCTCGTTTCTTTTCCCCCATTTCCTCCCGGTTTTTCCCCCATTTTTTTTCCCCTTATTTCCTTCCCACTTTCCCCCTTTTTCCCCCCAAAAAATCCACAGGCTCGCTCCATAAAAACTCCATTTTATTCCGGGAATTTCGCCCCGGGGCCGGCAATCCCGGTCGATTCGTCCGGCGGGATTCTCCCGATCCCGGCGCTTTTCCGCTCATTTCTTCTTGGAGACGCCGACGGTGCGTCCGCGCCGCCCGGTGGTTTTGGTGTGCTGGCCCCGCACCCGCAGCCTGCAACCCGGAATTCCCGCATTTAGCCCCGGAATTCCCGGATTCTGCCCCGGAATTCCCGCATTTATCCCCGGAATTCCCGGATTCCACCCCAAAATTCCCGCATTTATCCCCGGAATTCCAGGATTTATACCCAGAATTCCAGGATTTATCCCCAAAGTTCCCGGATTTATCCCCAAAATTCCTGCATTTATCCCCGGAATTCCCGGATTTATCTCCAAAATTCCCGGATTTAACCCCAGAATTCCCGGATTTATCCCCAGAATTCCAGGATTTATCCCCGGAATTCCCGCATTTATCCCCGGAATTCCAGGATTTATCCCCAGAATTCCAGGATTTAACCCCAGAATTCCCGGATTTATCCCCAGAATTCCTGGATTCCGCCCCAAAATTCCCGGATTTATCCCCAAAATTCCCGGATTCCGCCCCAAAATTCCCGGATTTATCCCCAGAATTCCTGGATTCCGCCCCAAAATTCCCGGATTTATCCCCAAAATTCCCGGATTCCACCCCAAAATTCCCGGATTTATCCCCAAAATTCCTGGATTCCACCCCAAAATTCCTGCATTTATCCCCAAAATTCCAGGATTTAACCCCAGAATTCCCAGATTTAACCCCAGAATTCCGGATTCCGCCCTGGAATTCCTGGATTCGGCCCCAAAAATTGGGATTTAGCCCCAAAATTCCTGGATGTAGCCTCAAAATTCTCAGATTCAGCCCCAATATTCCGGGATTCAGCCCCAGAATTCCCGTTTTCCGGTGGAATTCCCAGGATTTAGCCCCAAAATTCCTGGATTTAGCCTCAAAATTCCCAGATTTAGCCCCAGAATTCCCAGGGATTTGGGCAATTTTGGGGATTTGGCCCCAAAATCCCGGATTCCGCCCCAGAATTCCCATATTTTGTGGAATTTCAAGGACTCAGCCCCAGAATTCCCGTTTTTGGGTGGAATTCCCGGATTTCCCCGCAGCATTCCCGTTTTCCCGTCGGAATTCCCGGATTTACCCCCAGAAGTGGCGCAGGCCGCGGTGGGCGCGGATCTTCTTGAGGCGCTCGAGGTCCTCGCGCAGTTTGTTGTCCAGACCGTTGGCCAGAACCTGGAATTTGGGGGGAAAAACCGGGAAATTGGGAAAAACGGCCACGGACGGGGAGGGGAAAACACGGGAAAAAATTGGGGGGAAAAAGGGGGAAATTGGGAAAAATTGGGGGGAAGACACGGGAAAGTTGGGGGGGAAAAACTGGGAAAATTGGGGAAAAAACTGGGAAAATTGGGGAAAAAACTGGAATTGGGGAGAAAAACCGGGAAAATTGGGGGGGAAATAATGGGAAAATTGGGGGGAAATGGGGAATTTGGGGGGAAAAAGGGAAAAATTGGGGAAAATATCAAAAAATGGGAATGGTGGGGGAATAAATGGGAAAATTGGGGGGGAAAAACTGGGAAAATTGGGGAAAAAACTGGAACTGGGGAGAAAAACCGGGAAATTGGGAAAACCGGCCAGAAATGGGAGTGGGGGGAGGGGAAAACACGGGAAAATTGGGGGAAATTGGGGAAAAATGATGGGGAAATTTGGGACAAACCTGGGAAAATCAGGGAAAAAATAAAAAAAACAAAACGGGAAAATTGGGGGGAAAAAAACGGGAAAATTCGGGGAAAAATGGAAAAAAATAATGGGGGAATTAGGGAAAAACCCAGAAAATTGGGGGAAAAAACTGGGAAAATTGGGGGGAAATGGGGAATTTGGGGGGGAAAAGGGAAAAATTGGGGAAAACATCAAAAAATGGGAATGGTGGGGGAATAAATGGGAAAATTGGGGGAAAAAATGGGAAAATTGGGGAAATTTGGGGAATAAATGGGAAAATTGGGGGGAAAACTGGGAAAATTGGGGAAATTTGGGGAATAAATGGGAAAAATGGGGGGAAAAATGGGAAAATTGGGGAAATTTGGGGAATAAATGGGAAAATTGGGGGAAAACTGGGAAAATTGGGGAAATTTGGGGAATAAATGGGAAAATTGGGGGGAAAACTGGGAAAATTGGGGAAATTTGGGGAATAAATGGGAAAATTGGGGGGAAAACTGGGAAAATTGGGGAAATTTGGGGAATAAATGGGAAAATTGGGGAAAAAACTGGAATTTGGGGAGAAAAACAGGGAAATTGGGAAAAACGGCCAGAAAGAGGGAGGGGGGGAGGGGAAAACACGGGAAAATTGGGAGGAAATGGGGAATTTGAGGGAAAAAATGGGAAAAATTGGGGGAATATCAAAAAATGGGAATGGTGGGAGAATAAACGGGAAAATTGGGGGGAAAAACTGGGAAAATTGGGGAAAAATGGGGAAAAAAATGGGGAAATTGGGAAAAATTGGGGAGAAAACACGGGAAAGTTGGGGGGAAAATGGGAAAAAATTCGGGAAATATCAAAAAATGGGAATGGTGGGGGAATAAATGGGAAAATTGGGAGGAAAAACTGGAAAAAATGGAGAAATTGGGAAAAATTGGGGGAAAAAAGGAAAAAAAAAGGGGAAAATAACTGGGAAAATTGGGGAAAAAACTGGAATTTGGGGAGAAAAACCAGGAAATTGGGAAAAACGGCCAAAAATGGGAGTGGGGGGAGGGGAAAATATGGGGAAGTTGGGGGGAAAATGGGGAAAATAACGTGGAAATTGGGGGAAATTCGGGACAAACCTGGGAAAATCAGGGGGAAAAATTAAAAAAAAAAAAAAAAAGGGGAAATTCGGGGAAAAAATGGGAAAAAAAAGGGGAAATTAGGGAAAAACCCAGGAAAATTTGGGGGAAAAAACTGGGAAAATTGGGGAAATTTGGGGAAAAAATGGGGAAATTGGGAAAAATTGGGGGGAAAACACGGGAACGTTGGGGGGAAAATGGGGAATTTGGGGGAAAAAAGGGAAAAAATTGGGGGAAATATCAAAAAATGGGAATGGTGGGAGAATAAACGGGAAAATCGGGGGAAAATGGGGAAAACCAGGAAAATTGGGGGGAAAAAACCCGGGAAAATTCGGGGGAAAAATGGAAAAACTAAATGGGAAAATTGGGGGAAAAAAGAAAAAAAATGGGGAAAAAACAGGAGATAAGGAAAAAAACAGGAGGAAAATGTGGAAATAAAGGGAAAAATGGGAGGAGAAACGGAAAAATAAAGAGAAAAATGGGGGAAAAAATAAGGAAGGAGAAAAATGCCAAAAGAAATGAGGAAAAAAGGAGAAAAATGGGAAAATGGGAAAGAAAAAGAAGAACGGGGGTGAAATGGGGGAAAAAAGGAGAAAAATGGGAAAAAAACGGGGGAAAAAGGAGAAAAAAGGGAAAGGAAATGGGAAACAAGGAGAAAAATGGCAAAAGAAATGGGGGAAAAAAGGAGAAAAATTGGGAAAATGGGTGAAAAAAAGAGAGAAATGGAAGAGAATGGGGAAAATGAGAAACAAGGAGAAAAATGGCAAAGGAAATGGGGGAAAAAGGAGAAAAACGGGAGAAAATGGGTGAAAAAAGGAGGAAAAAGGAGAAAAAAAATGGAAAAGGAGGAGAAAAATGGGGAAATCGGGAAAAAAAGGAGAAAAATGGGGAAAAAAGAGAAAAATGGGCTGAAAATGGGTGAAAAAAGGAGAAAAATGGGGAAAAATGGGAAACAAGGAGAAAAATGGCAAAGGAAATGGGGAAAAAAGGAGAAAAAATGGGGGGAAATGGGGGAAAAAAGGAGAAAAATTGGGAAAAATGGGGAAAAAAAAGAGAAAAATGGGCTGAAAATGGGTGAAAAAAGGAGGAAAAAGGAGAAAGGAAATGGAAAAGGAAGAGAAAAATGGGGAAATGGGGAAAAAAAGGAGAAAAATTGGGAAAAATGGGGAAAAAAAAAGAGAAAAATGGGCTGAAAATGGGTGAAAAAAAGAGAGAAATGGAGGAGAATGGGGAAAATGGGAAACAAGGAAAAAATGGCAAAGGAAATGGGGAAAAAAGGAGAAAAAAGAGAGAAAAAAAGGAAAAGGAAACGGGAAAGGAGGAGAAAAACTGAGGAAAAAAAAAAGGAGAAAAATGGGCCGAAAATGGGTGAAAAAAGGAGAGAAACGGGGCGAAAAATGGGGAAAAATGGGAAAAAAATCAGGGAAAAATCCGGGAAAAGGGGGAGGCAGGAGTGGTGGGCTGCTGTGGCAGCCGAGGGGACACTTGGGGACACTTGGGGACATTTGGGGACACGTTTTGGGGCCCCACCTGGGAGTATTTGCCGTCCTTGACGTCCTTCTGCCTGTTGAGGAACCAGTCGGGGATCTTGTACTGCCGCGGGTTCTGCATGATGGTGATGACCCTCTCCACCTGGGGACACGGGGACAGCGGCGTCACCCAGGGGCCCCCGACGCCCCCAGGTCCCCGCGGGGGGAAAAAACCCGAAATTGGGTCAAAAGAACCAAAAATTGGGATCAAAAACCCCGAAAACTGCAACTGAATGGGGGCAAAAAGGGCTGAAATGGCACAAAAATGGCCCAAAATGGCCCAAAAAACTCCTAAATCCAACTCAAAGTCTCCCCAAAGTGTCCCCAAGTCCCCACGGGGTGAAAATCCCAAAATTGGGTCAAAATCCCCAAAAATGGGATCAAAAACCCCGAAAACTGCAACTGAATCGGGGCAAAAAGGGCTGAAATAGCCCAAAAATGGCCCAAAATGGCCCAAAATGATCCTAAATCCAACTCAAAGTGTCCCCAAAGTGTCCCTAAAGTGTCCCCAAGTCCCCACGGGGAGAAAATCCCAAAATTGGGTCAAAAGAACCAAAATTGGGATCAAAAACCCCGAAAACTGCAACTGAATCGGGGCAAAAAGGGCTGAAATAGCAGAAAAATGGCCCAAAATGGCCCAAAATCATCCTAAATCCACCCAAAATGTCCCAAAAATGTCCCCAAAGTGTCCCCAAGTCCCCATGGGGTGAAAATCCCAAAATTGGGTCAAAGAACCAAAAATTGGGATCAAAAACCCCGAAAACTGCAACTGAATGGGGGCAAAAAGGGCTGAAATGGCACAAAAATGGCCCAAAATGGCCCAAAAAACTCCTAAATCCAACTCAAAGTGTCCTCAAAGTGTCCCTAAAGTGACCCCAAGTCCCCACGGGGACAAAATTCCCAAAATTGGGTCAAAAGAACCAAAATTGGGATCAAAAACCCCGAAAACTGCAACTGAATGGGGGCAAAAAGGGCTGAAATGGCACAAAAATGGCCCAAAATGGCCCAAAATCATCCTAAATCCACCCAAAATGTCCCCAAAGTGTCCCCAGAAATGTCCCCAAGTCCCCACGGGGACAAAATCCCAAAATTGGGTCAAAAGAACCAAAAATTGGGATCAAAAACCCCGAAAACTGCACCTGAATCGGGGCAAAAAGGGCTGAAATAGACCAAAAATGGCCCAAAATGGCCCAAAATCATCCTAAATCCACCCAAAATGTCCCCAAAGTGTCCCCAAAGTGTCCCCAAAGTGTCCCCAAGTCCCCACGGGGAGAAAAAGCCCGAAATTGGGTCAAAAGAACCAAAAATTGGGATCAAAAACCCCGAAAACTGCAACTGAATCGGGGCAAAAAGGGCTGAAATGGCACCAAAAATGGCCCAAAATGGCCCCAAATAGTCCTAAATCCACCCAAAATGTCCCCAAAGTGTCCCCAGAAATGTCCCCAAGTCCCCACGGGGACAAAATCCCAAAATTGTGTCAAAAGAACCAAAAATTGGGATCAAAAACTCCGAAAACTGCACCTGAGTCGGGGCAAAAAGGGCTGAAATGGCCCAAAAATGGCCCAAAATCATCCTAAATCCACCCAAAGTGTCCCCAAAGTGTCCCCAAAGTGACCCCAAGTCCCCACGGGGACAAAAATCCCAAAATTGGGTCAAAAGAACCAAAAATTGGGATCAAAAACCCCGAAAACTGCAACTGAATGGGGGCAAAAAGGGCTGAAATGGCACAAAAATGGCCCAAAATGGCCCAAAATCATCCTAAATCCAACTCAAAGTGTCCCCAAAGTGTCCCCAAAGTGTCCCCAAAGTGTCCCCAAGTCCCCACAGAGACAAAAATCCCGAAATTGGGTCAAAAGAACCAAAAACTGCAACTGAATGGGGGCAAAAAAGGCTGAAATAGCCCAAAAATGGCCCAAAATGGCCCAAAATCATCCTAAATCCAACTCAAAGTGTCCCCAAAGTGTCCCCAAAGTGTCCCCAAGTCCCCACGGGGAGAAAATCCCAAAATTGGGTCAAAAGAACCAAAATTGGGATCAAAAACCCCGAAAACTGCAACTGAATCGGGGCAAAAAGGGCTGAAATAGCCCAAAAATGGCCCAAAATAATCCTAAATCCACCCAAAATGTCCCCAAAGTGTCCCCAAAGTGACCCCAAGTCCCCATGGGGACAAAAACCCCAAAATTGGGTCAAAAGCACCAAAAATTGGGATCAAAAACCCTGAAAATTGCAATTGAATGGGGGCAAAAAGGGCTGAAATGGCAGAAAAATGGCCCAAAATAATCCTAAATCCACCCAAAATGTCCCCAAATGTCCCCAAAAAATGTCCCCAAAGTGTCCCCAAGTCCCCACGGGGAGAAAATCCCAAAACTGGGTCAAAAGAACCAAAAACTGCAACTGAATGGGGGCAAAAAGGGCTGAAATAGCACAAAAATGGCCCCAAAAAATGACCAAAACCACCCCCAAAACCAACCCAAAAATGTCCCCACAGTGTCCCCAAGTGTCCCCAAGTGTCCCCAAAGTGTCCCCAGGTGTCCCCAGGTGTCACCTCGTCCTCGGTGAGCTCCCCGGCCCGTTTGGTGAGGTCGATGTCGGCCTTGCGCAGCACCACGTGGGCGTAGCGCCGCCCCACGCCCTGCGGGGACACGCGGGGACGCTGAGGGGACGCCGGGGCGGTGGTGTCCCCAAAACACACCAGAGTGTCCCCAAAACACACCGGAGTGTCCCCAAAACACACCAAAGTGTCCCCAAAACACACCAGAGTGTCCCCAAATACCCCCAGTGTCCCCAAGGCCACCACAGCGTCCCCAAATACCCCCAGAGTGTCTCCAAACACCCCCAAAGTGTCCCCAAAACACCCCAGAGTGTCCCCAAAACACCCCAGAGTGTCCCCAAATATCCCCAGTGTCCCCAGGGCCACCAAAGTGTCCCCAGGGCCACCCCGGCGTCCCCAAAACACCCCAGAGTGTCCCCAAAACACCCCAGAGTGTCCCCAAAACACACCAGAGTGTCCCCAAAACACACCAGAGTGTCCCCAAAACACCCCAGAGTGTCCCCAGGGCCACCAAAGTGTCCCCAGGGCCACCCCGGCGTCCCCAAAACACACCAGAGTGTCCCCAAAAACACCCAGAGTGTCCCCAAATATCCCCAGTGTCCCCAAACATCCCCAGAGTGTCCCCAAACATCCCCAGAGTGTCCCCAAAACACGCCAGAGTGTCCCCAAACATCCCCAGAGTGTCCCCAAAACACACCAGAGTGTCCCCAAAACACCCCAGAGTGTCCCCAAGGCCACCAAAGTGTCCCCAAAACACACCAGAGTGTCCCCAAAACACCCCAGAGTGTCCCCAAAACACCCCAGAGCGTCCCCAAAACACCCAGAGTGTCCCCAAATATCCCCAGTGTCCCCAAAACACCCCAGAGTGTCCCCAAGGCCACCAAAGTGTCCCCAAAACACACCAGAGTGTCCCCAAAACACCCCAGAGTGTCCCCAAAACACCCCAGAGCGTCCCCAGGGCCACCAAAGTGTCCCCAAAACACCCCAGAGCGTCCCCAAAACACACCAGAGTGTCCCCAAAACACCCCAGAGTGTCCCCAAGGCCACCAAAGTGTCCCCAAAACACACCAGAGTGTCCCCAAAACACCCCAGAGTGTCCCCAAAACACCCCAGAGCGTCCCCAGGGCCACCAAAGTGTCCCCAAAACACCCCAGAGCGTCCCCAAAACACACCAGAGTGTCCCCAAAACACCCCAGAGTGTCCCCAAGGCCACCAAAGTGTCCCCAAAACACACCAGAGTGTCCCCAAAACACCCCAGAGTGTCCCCAAAACACCCCAGAGCGTCCCCAGGGCCACCAAAGTGTCCCCAAAACACCCCAGAGCGTCCCCAAAACACACCAGAGTGTCCCCAGGGCCACCAAAGTGTCCCCAAAACACCCCAGAGCGTCCCCAAAACACACCAGAGTGTCCCCAGGGCCACCAAAGTGTCCCCAAAACACCCCAGAGCATCCCCAGGGCCACCAAAGTGTCCCCAGGGCCACCCCGGCGTCCCCAAAACACACCAGAGTGTCCCCAAAACATCCCCAGAGTGTCCCCAGGGCCACCAAAGTGTCCCCAAAACACACCAGAGTGTCCCCAAAAACACCCAGAGTGTCCCCAAATATCCCCAGTGTCCCCAAACATCCCCAGAGTGTCCCCAAATATCCCCAGAGTGTCCCCAAACATCCCCAGAGTGTCCCCGAACATCCCCAGAGTGTCCCCAAAACACCCCAGAGTGTCCCCAAAACACCCCGGAGTGTCCCCAAAACATCCCCAAAGTGTCCCCAGGGCCACCAAAGTGTCCCCAAACACCCCCAAAGTGTCCCCAAACATCCCCAGAGTGTCCCCAAGGCCACCAAAGTGTCCCCAGCCCCCCTCAGACGGTTCCCAACCCCTGTCCCACTGTCCCCAATCCCCCCTGAGGCTGTGCCCGCGATGTCCCCAGTGTCCCCAGCCCCGTCCCCGGTGTCCCCAGCCCTGTCCCCAGTGTCCCCAGCCCCGTCCCCGGTGTCCCCAGCCCTGTCCCCAGTGTCCCCAGCCCCGTCCCCGGTGTCCCCGGTGTCCCCGGTGTCCCCAGCCCCGTCCCCGGTGTCCCCAGCCCTGTCCCCGGTGTCCCCGGTGTCCCCAGCCCTGTCCCCGGTGTCCCCAGTGTCCCCGGTGTCCCCAGCCCCAGTGTCCCCGGTGTCCCCGGTGTCCCCAGCCCCGTCCCCGGTGTCCCCGGTGTCCCCAACCCTGTCCCCGGTGTCCCCGGTGTCCCCAGCCCTGTCCCCAGTGTCCCCGGTGTCCCCAGCCCCGTCCCCGGTGTCCCCAGTGTCCCCGGTGTCCCCAGCCCTGTCCCCGGTGTCCCCGGTGTCCCCAGCCCCGTCCCCGGTGTCCCCGGTGTCCCCGGTGTCCCCAGTGTCCCCGGTGTCCCCAGCCCCGTCCCCGGTGTCCCCGGTGTCCCCGGTGTCCCCAGCCCCAGTGTCCCCAGTGTCCCCGGTGTCCCCAGTGTCCCCAGCCCCAGTGTCCCCAGTGTCCCCAGTGTCCCCGGTGTCCCCGGTGTCCCCGGTGTCCCCGGTGTCACCTTGATGGCGGTGATGGCGAAGGCGATCTTGCGGCGCCCGTCGATGTTGGTGTTGAGCACCCGCAGGATGTGCTGGAACTTCTCGGGGATCACCAGAGACTGCGGGGACATTGGGGGACATTGGGGACACTGGGGGACATCTGGGGACATTGGGGGACATTTGGGGACATTTGAGGACATTTGGGGACATCTGGGGACATCTGGGGACACCCCGGGACCACCGGACGCTGAGGGGACACCGGGGTCCCTCGGGCATCACTCGGGGACACTCGGGGACACTCGGGGACGGTTTTGAGGGCGCCGGAAAGACCCTCAAGGCGTTTTGGGGACATTTCCAGAGGGCTTGGGGACACCGCGGGGACATTTGTTCGGGGGTTGAGGCACTTCGGGCGACGCTCGGGGCCGGCAGCGCCATGAGGGGAGCCGAGGCCGCCATGACACCTGCGGGGAGGGGAGGCGGGACACCGGCGCCTCTCCCGCCGCCATCGCCGCGCGCCGCCGCTCCCTCCCCTCCCCGCCGCCTCGCCCGGGGCCGCCGCCATCGCGCCGCGCCCTCCCCGCCGCCCGCCGCCCTTTCCCCCGAGCCGATGGCGGCGGATCCCGGCCCGCGGCCTCACCATGGCGGCGCCTTCCTTCAGCGGAGCTCTGCCGGGGGAGGGAAAGGAAGAAGGAGGCGGAAGTGACGTCAGGCGGCGCGTCGGCAAGATGGCGGCGGAGGCGGAGGTGGCGGCGGGAGCGGGGCCGAGGGGTTGTGGGTGGGCGGGGATCCCGGGAATGGGCTTTGGAGGGGGTTTTTTTTGGGAATTTTTGTGGGGATTTCGGGAATTTTTTTCGGGACGCGGGCAGTGACCGAAGCGCTGGTGCCGCAGGGGGCGGCGATGGAGGCGCCGCTGGAGGCGGAGCTGGAGGCGGAGCTGGACCTGGAGGGGGCGGAGCTGGAGGAGGTGGATGGTGAGAGGGGGCGTGGCCTGGAGGGGGCGTGGTTAAAAGGGGCGGGATAATTAGCGCTCAATGAAGAGGCGGGGCGGATGGGTGAGAGGGGGTGTGGCCTGTCGGTGAAAGTGGGCGTGGTTAAAGCCGCGGGGCGCGGCCTGATCCAGGTGCCCTCAAAGGGGCGTGGCATTTACCTTATATGGGGTGTGGCCTGTAGTGGGCGTGCGCATTGCCGGCAGCGGAGGGGCGTGGCTTCAGAAAGGGGGCGTGGCCGGAACGCACGGAACCTTTGGGGGGGCAGGGGGGGAATGTTCCCCAATTTTTCCCATTTTTCCTCGTTTTTTCCCCAATTTTCCCACTTTTTCCCCCATTTTTTTCCCCATCTCATCTCAAATTTTCCCGTTTTTTCCCCGTTTTTCCCCGTTTTTTCCCCTCAGTGCACATCCAGGAGAACCTGGAGGACGCGCTGGTGCAGGAGGCGCTGCAGACCGTGAGTGGCCCCGCCCCAAAAATGGCCCCCGGATTGTCCCCAAATGTCCCCAGGGTGTCCCCAGGTGTCCCCAGGTGTCCCCAAGTGTCCCCAAATGTCCCCAAGTGTCCCCAGGTGTCCCCAAAGTGTCCCCAAAGTGTCCCCAGAGTGTCCCAGGTGTCCTCAAGTGTCCCCAAAGTGTCCCCAGGTGTCCCCAGGTGTCCCCAGGTGTCCCCAAGTGTCCCCAAATGTCCCCAGAGTGTCCCCAGGTGTCCTCAAGTGTCCCCAAAGTGTCCCCAGGTGTCCCCAGGTGTCCCCAGGTGTCCCCAGAGTGTCCCCAAGTGTCCCCAGGTGTCCCCAGGTGTCCCCAGGTGTCCCCAAGTGTCCCCAGGGTGTCCCCAAAGTGTCCCCAGGTGTTCCCAAGTGTCCCCAGGTGTCCCCAGGTGTCCCCAGGTGTCCCCAAGTGTCCCCAAATGTCCCTTTCAGGGCGTGGACCTGCGGCAGTATTCGCGGCAGGTGGAGCTGGAGCTGCAGGAGGTGGAGAGAGCCTCGATCCAGGATTGTATCCCCCCAAAAATGTCCCCGAAAGTGTCCCCGGGGTGTCCCCCGAGGGCGCAAGCCACGAAAATCCCCAAATCTGGCGCCGAAATCCCCAAAATTTGACGCCAAAATCTGGCACCGAAATCCCCCAAATTTGGCACCAAAATCCCCCAAATTTGGCACCAAAATCCCCAAAATTTGGCACGAAAGTCCCCAAAATTTGGAACCAAAATCCCCAAAAATTGGTGCCAAAATCCCCAAAGTTTGGCTCCAAAATCCTCGAAATTTGGCTCCAAAATCCCCGACATTTGGCACCAAAATCCCCCAAATCTGACACCAAAATCTCCAACTTTGACTCCAAAATCCCAAAATTTTACACCAAAATCCCCCAAATTTGGCACCAAATTCCCCAAATTTGGCTTCAGAACCCCCAAATTTGTTCCAAATTCCCCAAAATTTGACACCAAAATCTGACACCAAAATCCCCAAAAATTGCCTCCAAAATCCCCAAAATTTGGCTCCAAAATCCCCAAAATTTGGCTCCAAATTCTCCAAAATTTGGCTTCAGAATCCCCAAAATTTGGCCCCAAATTCCCCAAAATCTGGCACCAAAATCCCCCAAAATTTGGCTCCAAAATCCCCCAAAATTTGGCTCCAAATTCCCCAAAATTTGGCACCAGAATCCCCAAAAATTGGCACCAAAAATCCCCCAAAATTTGGCACCAAAATTTGGCTTCAGAATCCCCAAAATTGGCTCCAGAATCCCCCAAATTTGGCCCCAAATTCTCCAAAATTTGGCCCCAAAGTCCCTGGGGTTGGTCCCAAATTCTCTCCAACTGTCCCCAAAGTGTCCCCAGGGTGTCCCTGGGTGTCCCAATGTCCCCAAAGTGTCCCCAAACCTTCCCCAAACCCCCTAAAAACGCCCCCAAATCCCCCCCAGACTGTCCCCAAAGTGTCCCCCGGGGTGTCCCCGATGTCCCCGATGTCCCCAAGGTGTCCCCAAGGTGTCCCCAAGGTGTCCCCGAGTGTCCCTTGACCCCTCAGACATCCGGGAGAGCGAGAACATCGCCGAGCTGCACAACCAGATCAGCGCCTGCCGACGCCATCCTCGAGGTGAGCGCCCCCGAGCGCGGCCCCGAGTGGCCCCGAGTGTCCCCAGAGTGTCCCCGAGTGTCCCCCAGAGTGTCCCCAAGGGTCCCCAGAGTGTCCCCGAGTGACCCCAAGTGTCCCCAGAGTGTCCTCGAGTGACCCCAAGTGTCCCCAAGTGTCCCCAGAGTGTCCCCGAGTGACCCCAAGTGTCCCCCAGAGTGTCCTCGAGTGACCCCAAGTGTCCCCAAGTGTCCCCAGAGTGTCCCCAGAGTGTCCCCACAGTGTCCCCGAGTGTCCCCAGAGTGTCCCCGAGTGACCCCAGAGTGTCCCCCGAGTGTCCCCGAGTGTCCCCAGAGTGTCCCCAGAGTGTCCCTGAGTGTCCCCAGAGTGTCCCCAGGTGTCCCCGAGTGTCCCCAGAGTGTCCCCAAGTGTCCCCAGGTGTCCCCAGAGTGTCCCCAGAGTGTCCCTGAGTGTCCCCAGAGTGTCCCCAGGTGTCCCCGAGTGTCCCCAGAGTGTCCCCCGAGTGACCCCAAGTGTCCCCAGAGTGTCCCCAAGGGTCTCCAAAGTGTCCCCAAGTGTCCCCAGGTGTCCCCCAAATGGCCCCAAATTGGCCCCAAACTGTCCCCAAATGTCCTCAAATGGCACCAAAACCATCTAAAAAACCCCCTAAAAAGCCCCAAAAAACCCCAAATTTTGCCCGACTTTTGCCCAACTTTTGCCCCAATTTTGCCTGGATTTTGCCCGACTTTTGCCAAATTTTGCCCCAATTTTGCCCGACTTTGGCCCAAATTTTGCCCAATTTTGCCCAACTTTTGCCCGAAATTTGCCCAAATTTTGCCCCAATTTTGCCCAACTTTTGCCCGAAATTTGCCCAAATTTTGCCCCAATTTTGCCTGAATTTTGCCCAAATTTTGCCCGACTTTTGCCCAAATTTTGCCCAAATTTACCCAAATTTTGCCCAACTTTTGCCCAAATTTACCCAAATTTTGCCCGACTTTCGCCCCAATTTTGCCCCAATTTTGCCCCAATTTTGCCCAGATTTTGCCCGACTTTTGCCCAAATTTTGCCCAACTTTTGCCCGACTTTTGCCCCAATTTTGCCCAGATTTTGCCCCAATTTTGCCCCAATTTTGCCCCAGTTTTGCCCAAATTTACCCAAATTTTGCCCAGATTTTGCCCCAATTTTGCCCCAATTTTGCCCATATTTTGCCTGTCTTTTGCCCCAGTTTTGCCCAGATTTTTGCCCCACTTTTGGCCAAATTTTGCCCAAATTTTGCCCAAATTTACCTAAATTTTGTCCGGATTTTGCCCCAATTTTGCCCGACTTTCGCCCCAATTTTACCCCAATTTTGCCCCAATTTTGCTCCAATTTTGCCCAAATTTTGCCCCAAATTTTGCCCAAATTTACCCAAATTTTGCCCGACTTTTGCCCCAATTTTGCCCCAATTTTGCCCCAATTTTGCCCAGATTTTGCCCGACTTTTGCCCAAATTTTGCCCAACTTTTGCCCGACTTTTGCCCCAATTTTGCCCAGATTTTGCCCCAATTTTGCCCCCAATTTTGCCCCAGTTTTGCCCAAATTTACCCAAATTTTGCCCAGATTTTGCCCCCAATTTTGCCCCAATTTTGCCCATATTTTGCCTGTCCTTTTGCCCCAGTTTTGCCCCAGATTTTGCCCCACTTTTGGCCAAATTTTGCCCAAATTTTGCCCAAATTTACCTAAATTTTGTCCGGATTTTGCCCCAATTTTGCCCGACTTTCGCCCCAATTTTACCCCAATTTTGCCCCAATTTTGCTCCAATTTTGCCAAATTTTGCCCAAATTTACCCAAATTTTGCCCGACTTTTGCCCAACTTTCGCCCCAATTTTGCCCAAATTTTACCCCAATTTTGCCCGATTTTTGCCCGGATTTTGCCCCCAGTTTTGCCCGGATTTTGCCCGACTTTTGCCCAAATTTTACCCCAATTTTGCCCCCAATTTTGCCCCAATTTTGCCCAAAATTTACCCAAATTTTGCCCGGATTTTGCCCCAATTTTGCCCATATTTTGCCTGTCTTTTGCCCCAATTTTGCCCAGATTTTGCCCGACTTTTGCCCAAATTTTGCCCCAAATTTACCCCAAATTTTGCCCGACTTTCGCCCCAATTTTACCCCAATTTTGCCCCAATTTTGCTCCAATTTTGCCCAAATTTTGCCCCAAATTTACCCAAATTTTGCCCGACTTTTGCCCGAATTTTGCCCGACTTTCGCCCCAATTTTGCCCAAATTTTACCCCAATTTTGCCCGACTTTTGCCCGGATTTTGCCCCAATTTTGCCCGACTTTTGCCCGACTTTTGCCCGACTTTTGCCTGGATTTTGCCCGACTTTTGCCCCAATTTTGCCCCAATTTTGCCCCAATTTTGCCGGACTTTTGCCCCAATTTTGCCCCGATTTTCCCCAGATTTTGCCTGACTTTTGCCCGAGTTTTGCCCGTCTTTTACCCCAATTTTACCCCAATTTTGCCCCAATTTTGCCCCAATTTTGCCCGACTTTTGCCCCAATTTTACCCCAATTTTGCCCCAATTTTGCCCCAATTTTGCCCCAATTTTGCTCCAATTTTGCCCCAATTTTGCCCGACTTTTGCCCCAATTTTTCCCGGCTTTTGCCCAGATTTTGCCCCAATTTTGCCCCAATTTTGCCCCAATTTTGCCCGACTTTTGCCCAAATTTTTCCCCGGCTTTTTCCCGGCTTTTTCCCGGCTTTTTCCCCGCCTTGTCCCTCAACGCCGCCCGTGTCCGCAGCGCATGGAGGAGATGCTGGGCTCGTTCCAGAGCTCGCTGAGCTCGCTCAGCTGGGAGATCCGCGCGCTGCAGGGCCAGGCCGGCGCCATGAACCTGCGGCTGCGGAACCGGCGCCAGGTCCGGGCCCGGCTGGCCGGGCTCCTGGGACGAGCTCGTGGTGCCCCCGGACATGATCAGGTGGGTCCGGGGGGAAAAAACGGGGAGTTTGGGAAAAAAAAAAACGGAAAAAATGGGATTTGGGGGGAAAAAAAACGGAAAAAATGGGATTTGGGGGAAAAAAAAAATAAAAAAAGGGGGATTTTTGGGGCAAAAAAACGAAAAAAATGGGATTTTTGGAAAGAAAAAAATGAGAAAAATGGAATTTTCGGGATTAAAAAACGGGAATTTGGGGATGAAAATCTAAAAAATGGGATTCTTGGAAAAAAAAAAAACGAAAAAAATGGGATTTGGGAAAAAAAAAACGGAAAAAATGGGGTTTTTGGAAAGAAAAAAATGAAAAGAAATGGGATTTTGGGATTAAAAAATGGGGTTTGGGGATGAAAACCTAAAAAATGGGATTTTGGGGAAAAAAAAACGGAAAAATGGGATTTGGGGGAAAAACATGGAAAAAATGGGATTTGGGGGAAAAAAATGGAAAAAATGGGATTTTTGGAAAGAAAAAAATGAGAAAAATGGGATTTTGGAGATTAAAAAATGGGATTTTGGGGATGGAAACTAAAAACTGGGATTTTGGGGCCAACAAAGGGATTTTTGTGCCGCGGCGAGGTCCGGGCCCGGCTGGCCGGGCTCCTGGACGAGCTCGTGGTGCCCCCGGACATGATCAGGTGGGTCCGGGGGGAAAAACGGGGAGTTTGGGAAAAAAAAAACGGAAAAAAATGGGATTTGGGGGGAAAAAAAATGGAAAAAATGGGATTTGGGGGGAAAAAAATGGAAAAAATGGGATCTGGGGGAAAAAAAATGGAAAAAATGGGATTTGGGAAAAAAAAAAAGGAAAAAATGGGATTTGGGGGGAAAAAAAAAGGAAAAAATGGGAGTTTTGGAAAGAAAAAAATGAAAAAAAATGGGATTTGGGGGATTAAAAAATGAGATTTTGGGGATGAAAACCTAAAAACTGGGATTTTGGGGAAAAAAAAACGGAAAAACGGGGAGTTTGGGAAAAAAAAAACGGAAAAAATGGGATTTGGGGGGGAAAAAAATGGAAAAAATGGGATTTGCGGGAAAAAAAATGGAAAAAAATGGGATTTGGGGAAAAAAAAAAAAAAGGAAAAAATGGGATTTGGGGGAAAAAAATGGAAAAAATGGGATTTGGGGGAAAAAAAATGGAAAAAATGGGATTTGGGAAAAAAAATGGAAAAAATGGGATTTGGGGAAAAAAAAAAAGGAAAAAATGGGATTTGGGGAAAAAAAAACGGAAAAAATGGGATTTGGGAAAAAAAAAACGGAAAAAATGGAATTTGGGGGGAAAAAAATGGAAAAAATGGGATTTGGGGGAAAAAAAAATAAAAAAAGGGGGATTTTTGGGGCCAAAAAAACGAAAAAAATGGATTTTTGGAAAGAAAAAAATGAGAAAATGGAATTTTCGGGATTAAAAAACGGGAATTTGGGGATGAAAATCTAAAAAATGGGATTCTTGGAAAAAAAAAACCTGAAAAAAATGGGATTTGGGGGGAATAAAATAAAAAAAAAGGGGATTTTTGGGGCCAAAAAACGAAAAAAATGGAATTTTTGGAAAGAAAAAAATGAGAAAAATGGAATTTTCGGGATTAAAAAACGGGAATTTGGGGATGAAAATCTAAAAAATGGGATTCTTGGAAAAAAAAAAACGAAAAAAATGGGATTTGGGGAAAAAAAATGGAAAAAATGGGATTTTTGGAAAGAAAAAAATGAAAAAAAATGGGATTTGGGGGATTAAAAAATGAGATTTGGGGATGAAAACCTAAAAATGGGATTTTGGGGATTAAAAAATGAGATTTTGGGGATGAAAACGTAAAAACTGGGATTTTGGGGGAAAAAAAACGGAAAAAATGGGATTTGGGGGGAAAAAAACGAAAAAAATGGGATTTTGGAAAGAAAAAAATGAGAAAAATGGGATTTTGGGGATTAAAAATGGGATTTGGGGGAAAAAAAGCGGAAAAAATGGGATTTGGGGAAAAAAAAAACTGAAAAAATGGGATTTTTGGAAAGAAAAAGTGAAAAAAAATGGGATTTGGGGGATTAAAAAATGAGATTTGGGGATGAAAACCTAAAAAATGGGATTTGGGGGAAAAAAAAACGGAAAAATGGGATTTGGGAAAAAAAAAATGGAAAAAATGGGATTTTTGGAAAGAAAAAAATGAAAAAAATGGGATTTTGGGGATTAAAAAATGAGATTTTGGGTTGAAAACCTAAAAAATGGGATTTTGGGAATGAAAAATGGGATTTGGGGTTTTTTTTCCCGTTTTTTCCCCCCTTTTCTTCCCCCGTTTTCCCCCCGGTGTGATCCCGGAGTTCCCCGGTGACGTCCCCGGAGTTCCCTTCCCGCCTGTGTTTTGGTGGATTTTCCCGTTTTTTGATGGATTTTCCCATTTTTTGATGGATTTTGCTGTTTCCTGACGGATTTTCCCGTTTCCTGATGGATTTTCCCGTTTCCTGACGGATTTTCCCGTTTCCTGATGGATTTTCCCGTTTCCTGACGGATTTTCCCGTTTCCTGATGGATTTTCCCGTTTTCTGACAGGGTTTTCCCATTTTTTGACGGAATTTTCCCGGGTTTTTTTGATGGATTTTGATGAGATTTTCATCGAATTTTCCCATTTCCTGACAGAATTTTCCCGTTTTCTGATGGAATTTTCCCATTTTTTGATGGATTTTCATGGGTTTTTTCCCATTTTCCGACGGAATTTTCCCGTTTCTGATGGATTCTGACGGGGTTTTTTCCCATTTTCCGACAGAATTTTCCCGTTTCTCGATGGATTTTCCTGGGTTTTTTGCCATTTTCTGTCGGAATTTTCCCGTTTTTCGGTGGGGTTTTTTCACAGGGGGTTTTCCCATTTTCCGACGGAATTTTCCCATTTTTGGTGCATTTTCCTGGGGTTTTTTCCCATTTTCTGTCGGAATTTTCCCGTTTTTCGGTGGGGTTTTTTCACAGGGTTTTTTCCCCATTTTCCGACAGAACTTTCCCGTTTCTCGATGGATTTTCCTGGGGTTTTTTTCCCATTTTCTGACGGAATTTTCCCGTTTCTCGATGGATTCTGACGGGGTTTTCCCGTTTTCCGATGGAATTTTCCCATTTTTGATGGATTTTCCTGGGGTTTTTTTCCCATTTTCTGTCGGAATTTTCCCGTTTTTCGGTGGGGTTTTTTCATGGGGTTTTTTCCCATTTTCCGACGGAACTCTCCCGTTTCTCGGTGGATCCTGACGGGGTTTTCCCGCTCTTCCCCGTTTCTCCCGTTTCCCAGCGTGATCCTGGAGGCGCCGGTGACGTCCCCCGGAGTTCCTGGCTCAGCTGCGGGCGCTCAGCGGGAAGATCGAGGCGGTGAAGGAGCAAAGTTTCCGCGACACCCTGGCCTGCAACGACGTCCAGCACGTCCTCGACAGGCTGCGCATCAAGGTCCCCGGAGCCGGGGCAGTTTGCAGCCCAAAATCCGGGAATTCCCGCTCCCAAAAAATCCCCAAATTCCCGGCGCAAAAATCCCGGGAGTCACCCGGAAAAAAAATCCCCAAATTCTGGCGCCAGAAAAAAAAAAACGACCAAAAACCCCAAATTTCAACCGGAAAATTCCCAAATTCTCAGCACAAAAATCCCGGGAATCACCCAAAAAAAATATCCCCAAATTCTGGCGCCAAAAAAAAACCCCCAAAACCCCAAATTTCAACCCCAAAACCCCCAAATTTCAACCGGAAAATCCCCAAATTCCCGGCACAAAAATCCCGAGAATCACCCCAAAAAAATCCCCAAATTCTGGCGCCCAAAAAAAGCCCCAAAAACCCCAAATTTCAACCGGAAAATTCCCAAATTTCAACCGGAAAATCCCCAAATTCCCGGCACAAAAAATCCCCGGAATCACCCAGAAAAAAAATCCCCAAATTCTGGCGCCAGAAAAAACCCCCAAAATCCCCAAATTTCAACCGGAAAATCCCCAAATTCCCGGCGCAAAAATCCCGGGAATCACCCAGAAAAAAAAATCCCCAAATTCTGGCGCCAAAAAAAAAAAAACAACCAAAAACCCCAAATTTCAACCCAAAAAATCCCCAAATTTCAACCCAAAAACCCCCAAATTTCAACCCAAAAAAATCCCCAAATTTCAACCCCAAAAACCCCAAATTTCAACCGGAAAATCCCCAAATTCCCGGCACAAAGATCCCGGGAGTCACCCGGAAAAAAAATCCCCAAATTCTGGCACCAAAAAAAGCCCCAAAAACCCCAAATTTCAACTGGAAAATTCCCAAATTCCCTGTGGAAAAATCCCCGGAATCCTGGCGCAAAAATCCCAAA
>NW_027095030.1:0-38088 GCF_029207755.1 Chamaea fasciata | reverse complement strand
AGGGACACCTAGGGGACAGGGAAGGCAACCCCAGGAACACCTTGGGGACAGCCAGGGCACCCCCTTGGCACCCCAGGGACAATCAGGGCACCCCCAGGGACAATCAGGGCACCCCCAGGGACACCGAGGGGACAGCCAGGGCACCCCCAGGGACACCTAGGGGACAGCCAGGGCCCCCCCCAAGGACACCTAGGGGACAGCCAGGGCACTCCAGGGTCAGCCAGGGCACCCCCAGGGACAGACAGGGCACCCCCAGGGCCACCTAAGGGACAGCCAGGGCCCCCCCAGGGACACCTAGGGGACAGCCAGGGCACCCTAGGGACAGCCAGGGCCCCCCCAGGGACACCGAGAGGACAGGCAGGGCACCCCCAGGGACACCTTGGGGACAGCCAGGGCACCCCAGGGACACCCAGGGCACCCCCAGGGACACCTAGGGGACCTCCAGGGCACCCCCAGGGACACCCAGGGCGCCCCCAGGGCCACCAACGGGACAGCCAGGGCACCCCAGGGACAGCGAGGGCACCCCCAGGGACACCTAGGGGAAAGCCAGGGCCCCCTCAGGGACACCTAGGGGACAGCCAGGGCCTCCCCAGGGACGCCCAGGGCATCCCCAGGGACACCTAGGGGAAGGCAGGACACCCCCAGGGACGCCTAAGGGACAGCCAGGGCTCCCCCAGGGACATTTAGGGGACAGCCAGGGCACTCCAGGGACACCCAGGGCACCCCCAGGGACACCTAGGGGACAGGCAGGGAACCCCCAGGGACACCTAGGGGACAGGCATGGCACCCCCAGGGACACCTAGGGGACAGTCAGCGCACTCCCAGGGACACCTAGGGGACAGCCAGGGCCCTCCCAAGGACACCAAGGGGATAGACAGGGCACCCCAAGGACAGCCAGGGCACCCCCAGGGACACCTAGGGGACAGCCAGGGCATCTCGAGGGACACCAGGGCACCCCCAGGAACACCTAGGGGACAGCCAGGGCACCCCAGGCACATCCAGGGCACACCCAGGGACACCTAGGGGACAGCCAGGGCATCCCCAGATACACCGTGGGCACCGCCAGGGCACCCTAGGGACAGCCAGGGCACCCCCAGGGACATTTAGGGGACAGCGAGGGCACCCCGAGGGACACCAGGGCACCCCCAGGGACACCAAAGGCACAGCCAGGGCACCCCCCGGACACCTAGGGGACAGCCAGGGCACCCTAAGGACAGCCAGGGCAACCCCAGGGACACAGAGGGCACAGCCAAGGCACCCCCAAGGACACCTAGGTGACAGGCAGGCCACCCCCAGGGACACCGAGGGGACAGCCAGGGCACCCTAGGGACAGCCAGGGCACCCCCAAGGACACCTAGGGGACAGGCAGGGCACCCCCAGAGACACTGAGGGCACAGCCTGGGCACCCTAGGGACAGCCAGGGCACCCTCAGGGACACCGAGGGCACAGCCAGGGCACCCCCAGGGACCTTAAGGGGACAGCCAGGGCCCTCCCAGGGACACCCAGGGCACCCCCAGGGACACCTAGAGGACAGCCAGGGCACCCCCAGGGACACCTAGGGGACAGGCAGAGCACCCCCAGGGACACCAAGGGGACAGCCAGGGCACCCCAGGGACACCCAGGGCACCCCCAGGGACACCTAGGGGACAGCCAGGGCACCCCCAGGGACACCTAGGGGACAGGCAGAGCACCCCCAGGGACACCAAGGGGACAGCCAGGGCACCCCCAGGGACACCTAGGGGACCTCCAGGGAACCCCAGGGACACGTACGGGACAGCCAGGGAACCCCAGTGACACCCTGTTCACCCCCAGGGACACCTAGGGCACAGCAAGGGCACCCTAGGGACAGCCAGGGCCCCCCCAGGGACACCCAGAGGACAGGCAGGGCACCCCCAGGGACACCTTGGGGACAGCCAGGGCACCCCAGGGACACCCAGGGCACCCCCAGGGACACCGAGAGGACAGGCAGGGCACCCCCAGGGACAACTAGGGGACAGCCAGGGCAACCCCAGGGACAGCTAGGGGACAGCCAGGGCACCCCCAGGGACACCTAGGGGACAGACAGAGCACCCCAAGGACAGCCAGGGCACCCCAGGGAGACCTAGGGGACAACCAGGGCACCCCCAGGGACACCAAGGGGACAGCCAGGGCCCCCCCAGGGACACCCTGGGCACCCCCAGGGACACCGAGGGGACAGCCAGGGCACCCCAGGGACACCTAGGGGACAGGGAAGGCAACCCCAGGGACACCTTGGGGACAGCCAGGGCACCCCCTTGGCACCCCAGGGACAATCAGGGCACCCCCAGGGACAATCAGGGCACCCCCAGGGACACCGAGGGGACAGCCAGGGCACCCCCAGGGACACCTCGGGCACCCCCAGGGCACCCTAGGGACAGCCAGGGCACCCCCAGGGACACCTAGGGGACAGCCAGGGCCCCCCCAAGGACACCTAGGGGACAGCCAGGGCACTCCAGGGTCAGCCAGGGCACCCCCAGGGACAGACAGGGCACCCCCAGGGACACCTAAGGGACAGCCAGGGCCCCCCCAGGGACACCTAGGGGACAGCCAGGGCACCCTAGGGACAGCCAGGGCCCCCCCAGGGACACCGAGAGGACAGGCAGGGCACCCCCAGGGACACCTTGGGGACAGCCAGGGCACCCCAGGGACACCCAGGGCACCCCCAGGGACACCTAGGGGACCTCCAGGGCACCCCCAGGGACACCCAGGGCGCCCCCAGGGCCACCAACGGGACAGCCAGGGCACCCCAGGGACAGCGAGGGCACCCCCAGGGACACCTAGGGGAAAGCCAGGGCCCCCCCAGGGACACCTAGGGGACAGCCAGGGCCTCCCCAGGGACGCCCAGGGCATCCCCCGGGACACCTAGGGGAAGGCAGGACACCCCAGGGACGCCTAAGGGACAGCCAGGGCTCCCCCAGGGACATTTAGGGGACAGCCAGGGCACTCCAGGGACACCCAGGGCACCCCCAGGGACACCTAGGGGACAGGCAGGGAACCCCCAGGGCCACCTAGGGGACAGGCATGGCACCCCCAGGGACACCTAGGGGACAGTCAGCGCACTCCCAGGGACACCTAGGGGACAGCCAGGGCCCTCCCAAGGACACCAAGGGGATAGACAGGGCACCCCAAGGACAGCCAGGGCACCCCCAGGGACACCTAGGGGACAGCCAGGGCATCTCGAGGGACACCCAGGGCACCCCCAGGAACACCTAGGGGACAGCCAGGGCACCCCAGGCACATCCAGGGCACACCCAGGGACACCTAGGGGACAGCCAGGGCATCCCCAGATACACCGTGGGCACCGCCAGGGCACCCTAGGGACAGCCAGGGCACCCCAGGGACATTTAGGGGACAGCGAGGGCACCCCGAGGGACACCAGGGCACCCCCAGGGACACCAAAGGCACAGCCAGGGCACCCCCCGGACACCTAGGGGACAGCCAGGGCACCCTAAGGACAGCCAGGGCAACCCCAGGGACACAGAGGGCACAGCCAAGGCACCCCCAAGGACACCTAGGTGACAGGCAGGCCACCCCCAGGGACACCGAGGGGACAGCCAGGGCACCCTAGGGACAGCCAGGGCACCCCCAAGGACACCTAGGGGACAGGCAGGGCACCCCCAGAGACACTGAGGGCACAGCCTGGGCACCCTAGGGACAGCCAGGGCACCCTCAGGGACACCGAGGGCACAGCCAGGGCACCCCCAGGGACCTTAAGGGGACAGCCAGGGCCCTCCCAGGGACACCCAGGGCACCCCCAGGGACACCTAGAGGACAGCCAGGGCACCCCCAGGGACACCTAGGGGACAGGCAGAGCACCCCCAGGGACACCAAGGGGACAGCCAGGGCACCCCAGGGACACCCAGGGCACCCCCAGGGACACCTAGGGGACAGCCAGGGCACCCCCAGGGACACCTAGGGGACAGGCAGAGCACCCCCAGGGACACCAAGGGGACAGCCAGGGCACCCCCAGGGACACCTAGGGGACCTCCAGGGAACCCCAGGGACACGTACGGGACAGCCAGGGAACCCCAGTGACACCCTGTTCACCCCCAGGGACACCTAGGGCACAGCCAGGGCACCCTAGGGACAGCCAGGGCCCCCCCAGGGACACCCAGAGGACAGGCAGGGCACCCCCAGGGACACCTTGGGGACAGCCAGGGCACCCCAGGGACACCCAGGGCACCCCCAGGGACACCGAGAGGACAGGCAGGGCACCCCCAGGGACAACTAGGGGACAGCCAGGGCAACCCCAGGGACAGCTAGGGGACAGCCAGGGCACCCCCAGGGACACCTAGGGGACAGACAGAGCACCCCAAGGACAGCCAGGGCACCCCAGGGAGACCTAGGGGACAACCAGGGCACCCCCAGGGACACCAAGGGGACAGCCAGGGCCCCCCCAGGGACACCCTGGGCACCCCCAGGGACACCGAGGGGACAGCCAGGGCACCCCAGGGACACCTAGGGGACAGGGAAGGCAACCCCAGGGACACCTTGGGGACAGCCAGGGCACCCCCTTGGCACCCCAGGGACAATCAGGGCACCCCCAGGGACAATCAGGGCACCCCCAGGGACACCGAGGGGACAGCCAGGGCACCCCCAGGGACACCTCGGACACCCCCAGGGCACCCTAGGGACAGCCAGGGCACCCCCAGGGACACCTAGGGGACAGCCAGGGCCCCCCCAAGGACACCTAGGGGACAGCCAGGGCACTCCAGGGTCAGCCAGGGCACCCCCAGGGACAGACAGGGCACCCCCAGGGACACCTAAGGGACAGCCAGGGCCCCCCCCAGGGACACCTAGGGGACAGCCAGGGCACCCTAGGGACAGCCAGGGCCCCCCCAGGGACACCGAGAGGACAGGCAGGGCACCCCCAGGGACACCTTGGGGACAGCCAGGGCACCCCAGGGACACCCAGGGCACCCCCAGGGACACCTAGGGGACCTCCAGGGCACCCCCAGGGACACCCAGGGCGCCCCCAGGGCCACCAACGGGACAGCCAGGGCACCCCAGGGACAGCGAGGGCACCCCCAGGGACACCTAGGGGAAAGCCAGGGCCCCCCCAGGGACACCTAGGGGACAGCCAGGGCCTCCCCAGGGACGCCCAGGGCATCCCCCGGGACACCTAGGGGAAGGCAGGACACCCCCAGGGACGCCTAAGGGACAGCCAGGGCTCCCCCAGGGACATTTAGGGGACAGCCAGGGCACTCCAGGGACACCCAGGGCACCCCCAGGGACACCTAGGGGACAGGCAGGGAACCCCCAGGGCCACCTAGGGGACAGGCATGGCACCCCCAGGGACACCTAGGGGACAGTCAGCGCACTCCCAGGGACACCTAGGGGACAGCCAGGGCCCTCCCAAGGACACCAAGGGGATAGACAGGGCACCCCAAGGACAGCCAGGGCACCCCCAGGGACACCTAAGGGACAGCCAGGGCATCTCGAGGGACACCCAGGGCACCCCCAGGAACACCTAAGGGACAGCAAGGGCACCCCAGGCACATCCAGGGCACACCCAGGGACACCTAGGGGACAGCCAGGGCATCCCCAGATACACCGTGGGCACCGCCAGGGCACCCTAGGGACAGCCAGGGCACCCCCAGGGACATTTAGGGGACAGCGAGGGCACCCCGAGGGACACCAGGGCACCCCAGGGACACCAAAGGCACAGCCAGGGCACCCCCCGGACACCTAGGGGACAGCCAGGGCACCCTAAGGACAGCCAGGGCAACCCCAGGGACACAGAGGGCACAGCCAAGGCACCCCCAAGAACACCTAGGTGACAGGCAGGCCACCCCCAGGGACACCGAGGGGACAGCCAGGGCACCCTAGGGACAGCCAGGGCACCCCCAAGGACACCTAGGGGACAGGCAGGGCACCCCCAGAGACACTGAGGGCACAGCCTGGGCACCCTAGGGACAGCCAGGGCACCCTCAGGGACACCGAGGGCACAGCCAGGGCACCCCCAGGGACCTTAAGGGGACAGCCAGGGCCCTCCCAGGGACACCCAGGGCACCCCCAGGGACACCTAGAGGACAGCCAGGGCACCCCCAGGGACACCTAGGGGACAGGCAGAGCACCCCCAGGGACACCAAGGGGACAGCCAGGGCACCCCAGGGACACCCAGGGCACCCCCAGGGACACCTAGGGGACAGGCCGGCCACCCCCAGGGACACTGACGGGACAGCCAGGGCACCCCGAGAGACCCCTAGGGGACAGCCAGGGCACTCCCAGGGACACTCTGAGCACCCACAGGGATACCTCGGGGACAGCCAGGGCGCCCCAGGGACACCCAGGGCACCCCCAGGGACACCGAGAAGACAGTCAGGGCACCCTAGGGACAGCCAGGGCACCCCCAGGGACGCCTAGGGCACCCCCAGGGACACCTTCAGGACACCCAGGGCACCCTAAAGACAGCCAGGGCACCCCCAGGGACACCGAGGGGAAAGCCAGGGCACCCCCAGGGACACCTAGGGGACAGGCAGGGCACCCCAGGGACACCCAGGGCACCCCCAGGGACACCAAAGGCACAGCCAGGGCACCCCCAGGGACACCTAGGGGACAGCCAGGGCACCCTAGGGACAGCCAGGGCACCCCCAGGGACACCAAGGGCACAGCCAGGGCACCCTAGGGACAGCCAGGACACCCTCAGGGACACCAATGGGACAGCCAGGGCACCCCAGGGACACAAAGGGGACATCCAGAGCACCCCAGGGACAGCCAGGGCACCCCGAGGGACACCTAGGGGACAGCAGGGGCACCCCCAGGGACACCCTGGGCACCCCCAGGGACACCAAGGGGACCGCCAGGACACACCAGGGACAGCGAGGGCACCACCAGGGACACCTACGGGACAGCAAGGGCACCCCCAGGGACACCCTGGGCAACCCCAGGGACACCTAGGGGACAGCCAGGGCACCCTAGGGAGAGCCAGGGCACCACCAAGACACGAAGGGGACAGCCAGGGCACCCCCAGGGACACCTAGGGGACAGCCAGGGCACCCCCTGGGCACCTCAGGGACAATCAGGGCACCCCCAGGGACACCCTGGGCAACCCCAGGGACACCTAGGGGACAGCCAGGGCACCCTAGGGAGAGACAGGGCACCCCCAAGACACGAAGGGGACAGCCAGGGCACCCCCAGGGACACCTAGGGGACAGCCAGAGCACCCCCTGGGCACCTCAGGGACAATCAGGGCACCCCCAGGGACACAGACGGGACAGCCAGGGCACCCCCAGGGACACCTAGGGCACCCCAAGGGCGCCCTAGGGACAGCCAGGGCCCCCCCAGGGACATCGAGAGGACAGGCAGGGCACCTCCAGGGACACCTTGGGGACAGCCAGGGCACACCAGAGACAGCCAGGGCACCCCCAGGGACACCTAGGGGACCTCCAGGGAACCCCAGGAACACGTACGGGACAGCCAGGGCACCCTAGGGACAGCCAGGGCACCCTCAGGGACACCGAGGGCACAGCCAGGGCAACCCCAGGGACCTTAAGGGGACAGCCAGGGCCCTCCCAGGGACACCCAGGGCACCCCCAGGGACACCTAGAGGACAGCCAGGGCACCCCCAGGGACACCTAGGGGACAGGCAGAGCACCCCCAGGGACACCAAGGGGACCTCCAGGGAACCCCAGGGACACGTACGGGACAGCCAGGGAACCCCAGTGACACCCTGTTCACCCCCAGGGAAACCTAGGGCACAGCCAGAGCACCCTAGGGACATCCAGGGCCCCCCCAGGGACACCGAGAGGACAGGCAGGGCACCCCCAGGGACACCTTGGGGACAGCCAGGGCACCCCAGGGACACCCAGGGCACCCCCAGGGACACCGAGAGGACAGGCAGGGCACCCCCAGGGACAACTAGGGGACAGCCAGGGCAACCCCAGGGACAGCTAGGGGACAGCCAGGGCACCCCCAGGGACACCTAGGGGACAGACAGAGCACCCCAAGGACAGCCAGGGCACCCCAGGGAGACCTAGGGGACAACCAGGGCACCCCCAGGGACACCAAGGGGACAGCCAGGGCCCCCCCAGGGACACCCTGGGCACCCGCAGGGACACCGAGGGGACAGCCAGGGCACCCCAGGGACACCTAGGGGACAGGGAAGGCAACCCCAGGGACACCTTGGGGACAGCCAGGGCACCCCCTTGGCACCCCAGGGACAATCAGGGCACCCCCAGGGACAATCAGGGCACCCCCAGGGACACCGAGGGGACAGCCAGGGCACCCCCAGGGACACCTAGGGGACAGCCAGGGCCCCCCCCAAGGACACCTAGGGGACAGCCAGGGCACTCCAGGGTCAGCCAGGGCACCCCCAGGGACAGACAGGGCACCCCCAGGGACACCTAAGGGACAGCCAGGGCCCCCCCAGGGACACCTAGGGGACAGCCAGGGCACCCTAGGGACAGCCAGGGCCCCCCCAGGGACACCGAGAGGACAGGCAGGGCACCCCCAGGGACACCTTGGGGACAGCCAGGGCACCCCAGGGACACCCAGGGCACCCCCAGGGACACCTAGGGGACCTCCAGGGCACCCCCAGGGACACCCAGGGCGCCCCCAGGGCCACCAACGGGACAGCCAGGGCACCCCAGGGACAGCGAGGGCACCCCCAGGGACACCTAGGGGAAAGCCAGGGCCCCCCCAGGGACACCTAGGGGACAGCCAGGGCCTCCCCAGGGACGCCCAGGGCATCCCCAGGGACACCTAGGGGAAGGCAGGACACCCCCAGGGACGCCTAAGGGACAGCCAGGGCTCCCCCAGGGACATTTAGGGGACAGCCAGGGCACTCCAGGGACACCCAGGGCACCCCCAGGGACACCTAGGGGACAGGCAGGGAACCCCCAGGGACACCTAGGGGACAGGCATGGCACCCCCAGGGACACCTAGGGGACAGTCAGCGCACTCCCAGGGACACCTAGGGGACAGCCAGGGCCCTCCCAAGGACACCAAGGGGATAGACAGGGCACCCCAAGGACAGCCAGGGCACCCCCAGGGACACCTAGGGGACAGCCAGGGCATCTCGAGGGACACCCAGGGCACCCCCAGGAACACCTAGGGGACAGCCAGGGCACCCCAGGCACATCCAGGGCACACCCAGGGACACCTAGGGGACAGCCAGGGCATCCCCAGATACACCGTGGGCACCGCCAGGGCACCCTAGGGACAGCCAGGGCACCCCCAGGGACATTTAGGGGACAGCGAGGGCACCCCGAGGGACACCAGGGCACCCCCAGGGACACCAAAGGCACAGCCAGGGCACCCCCCGGACACCTAGGGGACAGCCAGGGCACCCTAAGGACAGCCAGGGCAACCCCAGGGACACAGAGGGCACAGCCAAGGCACCCCCAAGGACACCTAGGTGACAGGCAGGCCACCCCCAGGGACACCGAGGGGACAGCCAGGGCACCCTAGGGACAGCCAGGGCACCCCCAAGGACACCTAGGGGACAGGCAGGGCACCCCCAGAGACACTGAGGGCACAGCCTGGGCACCCTAGGGACAGCCAGGGCACCCTCAGGGACACCGAGGGCACAGCCAGGGCACCCCCAGGGACCTTAAGGGGACAGCCAGGGCCCTCCCAGGGACACCCAGGGCACCCCCAGGGACACCTAGAGGACAGCCAGGGCACCCCCAGGGACACCTAGGGGACAGGCAGAGCACCCCCAGGGACACCAAGGGGACAGCCAGGGCACCCCAGGGACACCCAGGGCACCCCCAGGGACACCTAGGGGACAGCCAGGGCACCCCCAGGGACACCTAGGGGACAGGCAGAGCACCCCCAGGGACACCAAGGGGACAGCCAGGGCACCCCCAGGGACACCTAGGGGACCTCCAGGGAACCCCAGGGACACGTACGGGACAGCCAGGGAACCCCAGTGACACCCTGTTCACCCCCAGGGACACCTAGGGCACAGCCAGGGCACCCTAGGGACAGCCAGGGCCCCCCCAGGGACACCCAGAGGACAGGCAGGGCACCCCCAGGGACACCTTGGGGACAGCCAGGGCACCCCAGGGACACCCAGGGCACCCCCAGGGACACCGAGAGGACAGGCAGGGCACCCCCAGGGACAACTAGGGGACAGCCAGGGCAACCCCAGGGACAGCTAGGGGACAGCCAGGGCACCCCCAGGGACACCTAGGGGACAGACAGAGCACCCCAAGGACAGCCAGGGCACCCCAGGGAGACCTAGGGGACAACCAGGGCACCCCCAGGGACACCAAGGGGACAGCCAGGGCCCCCCCAGGGACACCCTGGGCACCCCCAGGGACACCGAGGGGACAGCCAGGGCACCCCAGGGACACCTAGGGGACAGGGAAGGCAACCCCAGGGACACCTTGGGGACAGCCAGGGCACCCCCTTGGCACCCCAGGGACAATCAGGGCACCCCCAGGGACAATCAGGGCACCCCCAGGGACACCGAGGGGACAGCCAGGGCACCCCCAGGGACACCTCGGGCACCCCCAGGGCACCCTAGGGACAGCCAGGGCACCCCCAGGGACACCTAGGGGACAGCCAGGGCCCCCCCCAAGGACACCTAGGGGACAGCCAGGGCACTCCAGGGTCAGCCAGGGCACCCCCAGGGACAGACAGGGCACCCCCAGGGACACCTAAGGGACAGCCAGGGCCCCCCCAGGGACACCTAGGGGACAGCCAGGGCACCCTAGGGACAGCCAGGGCCCCCCCAGGGACACCGAGAGGACAGGCAGGGCACCCCCAGGGACACCTTGGGGACAGCCAGGGCACCCCAGGGACACCCAGGGCACCCCCAGGGACACCTAGGGGACCTCCAGGGCACCCCCAGGGACACCCAGGGCGCCCCCAGGGCCACCAACGGGACAGCCAGGGCACCCCAGGGACAGCGAGGGCACCCCCAGGGACACCTAGGGGAAAGCCAGGGCCCCCCCAGGGACACCTAGGGGACAGCCAGGGCCTCCACAGGGACGCCCAGGGCATCCCCCGGGACACCTAGGGGAAGGCAGGACACCCCCAGGGACGCCTAAGGGACAGCCAGGGCTCCCCCAGGGACATTTAGGGGACAGCCAGGGCACTCCAGGGACACCCAGGGCACCCCCAGGGACACCTAGGGGACAGGCAGGGAACCCCCAGGGCCACCTAGGGGACAGGCATGGCACCCCCAGGGACACCTAGGGGACAGTCAGCGCACTCCCAGGGACACCTAGGGGACAGCCAGGGCCCTCCCAAGGACACCAAGGGGATAGACAGGGCACCCCAAGGACAGCCAGGGCACCCCCAGGGACACCTAGGGGACAGACAGAGCACCCCAAGGACAGCCAGGGCACCCCAGGGAGACCTAGGGGACAACCAGGGCACCCCCAGGGACACCAAGGGGACAGCCAGGGCCCCCCCAGGGACACCCTGGGCACCCGCAGGGACACCGAGGGGACAGCCAGGGCACCCCAGGGACACCTAGGGGACAGGGAAGGCAACCCCAGGAACACCTTGGGGACAGCCAGGGCACCCCCTTGGCACCCCAGGGACAATCAGGGCACCCCCAGGGACAATCAGGGCACCCCCAGGGACACCGAGGGGACAGCCAGGGCACCCCCAGGGACACCTAGGGGACAGCCAGGGCCCCCCCCAAGGACACCTAGGGGACAGCCAGGGCACTCCAGGGTCAGCCAGGGCACCCCCAGGGACAGACAGGGCACCCCCAGGGACACCTAAGGGACAGCCAGGGCCCCCCCAGGGACACCTAGGGGACAGCCAGGGCACCCTAGGGACAGCCAGGGCCCCCCCAGGGACACCGAGAGGACAGGCAGGGCACCCCCAGGGACACCTTGGGGACAGCCAGGGCACCCCAGGGACACCCAGGGCACCCCCAGGGACACCTAGGGGACCTCCAGGGCACCCCCAGGGACACCCAGGGCGCCCCCAGGGCCACCAACGGGACAGCCAGGGCACCCCAGGGACAGCGAGGGCACCCCCAGGGACACCTAGGGGAAAGCCAGGGCCCCCCCAGGGACACCTAGGGGACAGCCAGGGCCTCCCCAGGGACGCCCAGGGCATCCCCAGGGACACCTAGGGGAAGGCAGGACACCCCCAGGGACGCCTAAGGGACAGCCAGGGCTCCCCCAGGGACATTTAGGGGACAGCCAGGGCACTCCAGGGACACCCAGGGCACCCCCAGGGACACCTAGGGGACAGGCAGGGAACCCCCAGGGACACCTAGGGGACAGGCATGGCACCCCCAGGGACACCTAGGGGACAGTCAGCGCACTCCCAGGGACACCTAGGGGACAGCCAGGGCCCTCCCAAGGACACCAAGGGGATAGACAGGGCACCCCAAGGACAGCCAGGGCACCCCCAGGGACACCTAGGGGACAGCCAGGGCATCTCGAGGGACACCCAGGGCACCCCCAGGAACACCTAGGGGACAGCCAGGGCACCCCAGGCACATCCAGGGCACACCCAGGGACACCTAGGGGACAGCCAGGGCATCCCCAGATACACCGTGGGCACCGCCAGGGCACCCTAGGGACAGCCAGGGCACCCCCAGGGACATTTAGGGGACAGCGAGGGCACCCCGAGGGACACCAGGGCACCCCCAGGGACACCAAAGGCACAGCCAGGGCACCCCCCGGACACCTAGGGGACAGCCAGGGCACCCTAAGGACAGCCAGGGCAACCCCAGGGACACAGAGGGCACAGCCAAGGCACCCCCAAGGACACCTAGGTGACAGGCAGGCCACCCCCAGGGACACCGAGGGGACAGCCAGGGCACCCTAGGGACAGCCAGGGCACCCCCAAGGACACCTAGGGGACAGGCAGGGCACCCCCAGAGACACTGAGGGCACAGCCTGGGCACCCTAGGGACAGCCAGGGCACCCTCAGGGACACCGAGGGCACAGCCAGGGCACCCCCAGGGACCTTAAGGGGACAGCCAGGGCCCTCCCAGGGACACCCAGGGCACCCCCAGGGACACCTAGAGGACAGCCAGGGCACCCCCAGGGACACCTAGGGGACAGGCAGAGCACCCCCAGGGACACCAAGGGGACAGCCAGGGCACCCCAGGGACACCCAGGGCACCCCCAGGGACACCTAGGGGACAGGCCGGCCACCCCCAGGGACACTGACGGGACAGCCAGGGCACCCCGAGAGACCCCTAGGGGACAGCCAGGGCACTCCCAGGGACACTCTGAGCACCCACAGGGATACCTTGGGGACAGCCAGGGCGCCCCAGGGACACCCAGGGCACCCCCAGGGACACCGAGAAGACAGTCAGGGCACCCTAGGGACAGCCAGGGCACCCCCAGGGACGCCTAGGGCACCCCCAGGGACACCTTCAGGACACCCAGGGCACCCTAAAGACAGCCAGGGCACCCCCAGGGACACCGAGGGGAAAGCCAGGGCACCCCCAGGGACACCTAGGGGACAGGCAGGGCACCCCAGGGACACCCAGGGCACCCCCAGGGACACCAAAGGCACAGCCAGGGCACCCCCAGGGACACCTAGGGGACAGCCAGGGCACCCTAGGGACAGCCAGGGCACCCCCAGGGACACCTAGGGCACAGCCAGGGCACCCTAGGGACAGCCAGGACACCCTCAGGGACACCAATGGGACAGCCAGGGCACCCCAGGGACACAAAGGGGACATCCAGAGCACCCCAGGGACAGCCAGGGCACCCCGAGGGACACCTAGGGGACAGCAGGGGCACCCCCAGGGACACCCTGGGCACCCCCAGGGACACCAAGGGGACCGCCAGGGCACACCAGGGACAGCGAGGGCACCACCAGGGACACCTACGGGACAGCAAGGGCACCCCCAGGGACACCCTGGGCAACCCCAGGGACACCTAGGGGACAGCCAGGGCACCCTAGGGAGAGCCAGGGCACCACCAAGACACGAAGGGGACAGCCAGGGCACCCCCAGGGACACCTAGGGGACAGCCAGGGCACCCCCTGGGCACCTCAGGGACAATCAGGGCACCCCCAGGGACACCCTGGGCAACCCCAGGGACATTTAGGGGACAGCCAGGGCACCCTAGGGAGAGACAGGGCACCCCCAAGACACGAAGGGGACAGCCAGGGCACCCCCAGGGACACCTAGGGGACAGCCAGAGCACCCCCTGGGCACCTCAGGGACAATCAGGGCACCCCCAGGGACACAGACGGGACAGCCAGGGCACCCCCAGGGACACCTAGGGCACCCCAAGGGCGCCCTAGGGACAGCCAGGGCCCCCCCAGGGACATCGAGAGGACAGGCAGGGCACCTCCAGGGACACCTTGGGGACAGCCAGGGCACACCAGAGACAGCCAGGGCACCCCCAGGGACACCTAGGGGACCTCCAGGGAACCCCAGGAACACGTACGGGACAGCCAGGGCACCCTAGGGACAGCCAGGGCACCCTCAGGGACACCGAGGGCACAGCCAGGGCAACCCCAGGGACCTTAAGGGGACAGCCAGGGCCCTCCCAGGGACACCCAGGGCACCCCCAGGGACACCTAGAGGACAGCCAGGGCACCCCCAGGGACACCTAGGGGACAGGCAGAGCACCCCCAGGGACACCAAGGGGACCTCCAGGGAACCCCAGGGACACGTACGGGACAGCCAGGGAACCCCAGTGACACCCTGTTCACCCCCAGGGAAACCTAGGGCACAGCCAGAGCACCCTAGGGACATCCAGGGCCCCCCCAGGGACACCGAGAGGACAGGCAGGGCACCCCCAGGGACACCTTGGGGACAGCCAGGGCACCCCAGGGACACCCAGGGCACCCCCAGGGACACCGAGAGGACAGGCAGGGCACCCCCAGGGACAACTAGGGGACAGCCAGGGCAACCCCAGGGACAGCTAGGGGACAGCCAGGGCACCCCCAGGGACACCTAGGGGACAGACAGAGCACCCCAAGGACAGCCAGGGCACCCCAGGGAGACCTAGGGGACAACCAGGGCACCCCCAGGGACACCAAGGGGACAGCCAGGGCCCCCCCAGGGACACCCTGGGCACCCGCAGGGACACCGAGGGGACAGCCAGGGCACCCCAGGGACACCTAGGGGACAGGGAAGGCAACCCCAGGGACACCTTGGGGACAGCCAGGGCACCCCCTTGGCACCCCAGGGACAATCAGGGCACCCCCAGGGACAATCAGGGCACCCCCAGGGACACCGAGGGGACAGCCAGGGCACCCCCAGGGACACCTAGGGGACAGCCAGGGCCCCCCCCAAGGACACCTAGGGGACAGCCAGGGCACTCCAGGGTCAGCCAGGGCACCCCCAGGGACAGACAGGGCACCCCCAGGGACACCTAAGGGACAGCCAGGGCCCCCCCAGGGACACCTAGGGGACAGCCAGGGCACCCTAGGGACAGCCAGGGCCCCCCCAGGGACACCGAGAGGACAGGCAGGGCACCCCCAGGGACACCTTGGGGACAGCCAGGGCACCCCAGGGACACCCAGGGCACCCCCAGGGACACCTAGGGGACCTCCAGGGCACCCCCAGGGACACCCAGGGCGCCCCCAGGGCCACCAACGGGACAGCCAGGGCACCCCAGGGACAGCGAGGGCACCCCCAGGGACACCTAGGGGAAAGCCAGGGCCCCCCCAGGGACACCTAGGGGACAGCCAGGGCCTCCCCAGGGACGCCCAGGGCATCCCCAGGGACACCTAGGGGAAGGCAGGACACCCCCAGGGACGCCTAAGGGACAGCCAGGGCTCCCCCAGGGACATTTAGGGGACAGCCAGGGCACTCCAGGGACACCCAGGGCACCCCCAGGGACACCTAGGGGACAGGCAGGGAACCCCCAGGGACACCTAGGGGACAGGCATGGCACCCCCAGGGACACCTAGGGGACAGTCAGCGCACTCCCAGGGACACCTAGGGGACAGCCAGGGCCCTCCCAAGCACACCAAGGGGATAGACAGGGCACCCCAAGGACAGCCAGGGCACCCCCAGGGACACCTAGGGGACAGCCAGGGCATCTCGAGGGACACCCAGGGCACCCCCAGGAACACCTAGGGGACAGCCAGGGCACCCCAGGCACATCCAGGGCACACCCAGGGACACCTAGGGGACAGCCAGGGCATCCCCAGATACACCGTGGGCACCGCCAGGGCACCCTAGGGACAGCCAGGGCACCCCCAGGGACATTTAGGGGACAGCGAGGGCACCCCGAGGGACACCAGGGCACCCCCAGGGACACCAAAGGCACAGCCAGGGCACCCCCCGGACACCTAGGGGACAGCCAGGGCACCCTAAGGACAGCCAGGGCAACCCCAGGGACACAGAGGGCACAGCCAAGGCACCCCCAAGGACACCTAGGTGACAGGCAGGCCACCCCCAGGGACACCGAGGGGACAGCCAGGGCACCCTAGGGACAGCCAGGGCACCCCCAAGGACACCTAGGGGACAGGCAGGGCACCCCCAGAGACACTGAGGGCACAGCCTGGGCACCCTAGGGACAGCCAGGGCACCCTCAGGGACACCGAGGGCACAGCCAGGGCACCCCCAGGGACCTTAAGGGGACAGCCAGGGCCCTCCCAGGGACACCCAGGGCACCCCCAGGGACACCTAGAGGACAGCCAGGGCACCCCCAGGGACACCTAGGGGACAGGCAGAGCACCCCCAGGGACACCAAGGGGACAGCCAGGGCACCCCAGGGACACCCAGGGCACCCCCAGGGACACCTAGGGGACAGCCAGGGCACCCCCAGGGACACCTAGGGGACAGGCAGAGCACCCCCAGGGACACCAAGGGGACAGCCAGGGCACCCCCAGGGACACCTAGGGGACCTCCAGGGAACCCCAGGGACACGTACGGGACAGCCAGGGAACCCCAGTGACACCCTGTTCACCCCCAGGGACACCTAGGGCACAGCCAGGGCACCCTAGGGACAGCCAGGGCCCCCCCAGGGACACCCAGAGGACAGGCAGGGCACCCCCAGGGACACCTTGGGGACAGCCAGGGCACCCCAGGGACACCCAGGGCACCCCCAGGGACACCGAGAGGACAGGCAGGGCACCCCCAGGGACAACTAGGGGACAGCCAGGGCAACCCCAGGGACAGCTAGGGGACAGCCAGGGCACCCCCAGGGACACCTAGGGGACAGACAGAGCACCCCAAGGACAGCCAGGGCACCCCAGGGAGACCTAGGGGACAACCAGGGCACCCCCAGGGACACCAAGGGGACAGCCAGGGCCCCCCCAGGGACACCCTGGGCACCCCCAGGGACACCGAGGGGACAGCCAGGGCACCCCAGGGACACCTAGGGGACAGGGAAGGCAACCCCAGGGACACCTTGGGGACAGCCAGGGCACCCCCTTGGCACCCCAGGGACAATCAGGGCACCCCCAGGGACAATCAGGGCACCCCCAGGGACACCGAGGGGACAGCCAGGGCACCCCCAGGGACACCTCGGGCACCCCCAGGGCACCCTAGGGACAGCCAGGGCACCCCCAGGGACACCTAGGGGACAGACAGAGCACCCCAAGGACAGCCAGGGCACCCCAGGGAGACCTAGGGGACAACCAGGGCACCCCCAGGGACACCAAGGGGACAGCCAGGGCCCCCCCAGGGACACCCTGGGCACCCGCAGGGACACCGAGGGGACAGCCAGGGCACCCCAGGGACACCTAGGGGACAGGGAAGGCAACCCCAGGAACACCTTGGGGACAGCCAGGGCACCCCCTTGGCACCCCAGGGACAATCAGGGCACCCCCAGGGACAATCAGGGCACCCCCAGGGACACCGAGGGGACAGCCAGGGCACCCCCAGGGACACCTAGGGGACAGCCAGGGCCCCCCCCAAGGACACCTAGGGGACAGCCAGGGCACTCCAGGGTCAGCCAGGGCACCCCCAGGGACAGACAGGGCACCCCCAGGGACACCTAAGGGACAGCCAGGGCCCCCCCAGGGACACCTAGGGGACAGCCAGGGCACCCTAGGGACAGCCAGGGCCCCCCCAGGGACACCGAGAGGACAGGCAGGGCACCCCCAGGGACACCTTGGGGACAGCCAGGGCACCCCAGGGACACCCAGGGCACCCCCAGGGACACCTAGGGGACCTCCAGGGCACCCCCAGGGACACCCAGGGCGCCCCCAGGGCCACCAACGGGACAGCCAGGGCACCCCAGGGACAGCGAGGGCACCCCCAGGGACACCTAGGGGAAAGCCAGGGCCCCCCCAGGGACACCTAGGGGACAGCCAGGGCCTCCCCAGGGACGCCCAGGGCATCCCCAGGGACACCTAGGGGAAGGCAGGACACCCCCAGGGACGCCTAAGGGACAGCCAGGGCTCCCCCAGGGACATTTAGGGGACAGCCAGGGCACTCCAGGGACACCCAGGGCACCCCCAGGGACACCTAGGGGACAGGCAGGGAACCCCCAGGGACACCTAGGGGACAGGCATGGCACCCCCAGGGACACCTAGGGGACAGTCAGCGCACTCCCAGGGACACCTAGGGGACAGCCAGGGCCCTCCCAAGGACACCAAGGGGATAGACAGGGCACCCCAAGGACAGCCAGGGCACCCCCAGGGACACCTAGGGGACAGCCAGGGCATCTCGAGGGACACCCAGGGCACCCCCAGGAACACCTAGGGGACAGCCAGGGCACCCCAGGCACATCCAGGGCACACCCAGGGACACCTAGGGGACAGCCAGGGCATCCCCAGATACACCGTGGGCACCGCCAGGGCACCCTAGGGACAGCCAGGGCACCCCCAGGGACATTTAGGGGACAGCGAGGGCACCCCGAGGGACACCAGGGCACCCCCAGGGACACCAAAGGCACAGCCAGGGCACCCCCCGGACACCTAGGGGACAGCCAGGGCACCCTAAGGACAGCCAGGGCAACCCCAGGGACACAGAGGGCACAGCCAAGGCACCCCCAAGGACACCTAGGTGACAGGCAGGCCACCCCCAGGGACACCGAGGGGACAGCCAGGGCACCCTAGGGACAGCCAGGGCACCCCCAAGGACACCTAGGGGACAGGCAGGGCACCCCCAGAGACACTGAGGGCACAGCCTGGGCACCCTAGGGACAGCCAGGGCACCCTCAGGGACACCGAGGGCACAGCCAGGGCACCCCCAGGGACCTTAAGGGGACAGCCAGGGCCCTCCCAGGGACACCCAGGGCACCCCCAGGGACACCTAGAGGACAGCCAGGGCACCCCCAGGGACACCTAGGGGACAGGCAGAGCACCCCCAGGGACACCAAGGGGACAGCCAGGGCACCCCAGGGACACCCAGGGCACCCCCAGGGACACCTAGGGGACAGCCAGGGCACCCCCAGGGACACCTAGGGGACAGGCAGAGCACCCCCAGGGACACCAAGGGGACAGCCAGGGCACCCCCAGGGACACCTAGGGGACCTCCAGGGAACCCCAGGGACACGTACGGGACAGCCAGGGAACCCCAGTGACACCCTGTTCACCCCCAGGGACACCTAGGGCACAGCCAGGGCACCCTAGGGACAGCCAGGGCCCCCCCAGGGACACCCAGAGGACAGGCAGGGCACCCCCAGGGACACCTTGGGGACAGCCAGGGCACCCCAGGGACACCCAGGGCACCCCCAGGGACACCGAGAGGACAGGCAGGGCACCCCCAGGGACAACTAGGGGACAGCCAGGGCAACCCCAGGGACAGCTAGGGGACAGCCAGGGCACCCCCAGGGACACCTAGGGGACAGACAGAGCACCCCAAGGACAGCCAGGGCACCCCAGGGAGACCTAGGGGACAACCAGGGCACCCCCAGGGACACCAAGGGGACAGCCAGGGCCCCCCCAGGGACACCCTGGGCACCCCCAGGGACACCGAGGGGACAGCCAGGGCACCCCAGGGACACCTAGGGGACAGGGAAGGCAACCCCAGGGACACCTTGGGGACAGCCAGGGCACCCCCTTGGCACCCCAGGGACAATCAGGGCACCCCCAGGGACAATCAGGGCACCCCCAGGGACACCGAGGGGACAGCCAGGGCACCCCCAGGGACACCTCGGGCACCCCCAGGGCACCCTAGGGACAGCCAGGGCACCCCCAGGGACACCTAGGGGACAGCCAGGGCCCCCCCCAAGGACACCTAGGGGACAGCCAGGGCACTCCAGGGTCAGCCAGGGCACCCCCAGGGACAGACAGGGCACCCCCAGGGACACCTAAGGGACAGCCAGGGCCCCCCCAGGGACACCTAGGGGACAGCCAGGGCACCCTAGGGATAGCCAGGGCCCCCCCAGGGACACCGAGAGGACAGGCAGGGCACCCCCAGGGACACCTTGGGGACAGCCAGGGCACCCCAGGGACACCCAGGGCACCCCCAGGGACACCTAGGGGACCTCCAGGGCACCCCCAGGGACACCCAGGGCGCCCCCAGGGCCACCAACGGGACAGCCAGGGCACCCCAGGGACAGCGAGGGCACCCCCAGGGACACCTAGGGGAAAGCCAGGGCCCCCCCAGGGACACCTAGGGGACAGCCAGGGCCTCCCCAGGGACGCCCAGGGCATCCCCCGGGACACCTAGGGGAAGGCAGGACACCCCCAGGGACGCCTAAGGGACAGCCAGGGCTCCCCCAGGGACATTTAGGGGACAGCCAGGGCACTCCAGGGACACCCAGGGCACCCCCAGGGACACCTAGGGGACAGGCAGGGAACCCCCAGGGCCACCTAGGGGACAGGCATGGCACCCCCAGGGACACCTAGGGGACAGTCAGCGCACTCCCAGGGACACCTAGGGGACAGCCAGGGCCCTCCCAAGGACACCAAGGGGATAGACAGGGCACCCCAAGGACAGCCAGGGCACCCCCAGGGACACCTAAGGGACAGCCAGGGCATCTCGAGGGACACCCAGGGCACCCCCAGGAACACCTAGGGGACAGCAAGGGCACCCCAGGCACATCCAGGGCACACCCAGGGACACCTAGGGGACAGCCAGGGCATCCCCAGATACACCGTGGGCACCGCCAGGGCACCCTAGGGACAGCCAGGGCACCCCCAGGGACATTTAGGGGACAGCGAGGGCACCCCGAGGGACACCAGGGCACCCCCAGGGACACCAAAGGCACAGCCAGGGCACCCCCCGGACACCTAGGGGACAGCCAGGGCACCCTAAGGACAGCCAGGGCAACCCCAGGGACACAGAGGGCACAGCCAAGGCACCCCCAAGGACACCTAGGTGACAGGCAGGCCACCCCCAGGGACACCGAGGGGACAGCCAGGGCACCCTAGGGACAGCCAGGGCACCCCCAAGGACACCTAGGGGACAGGCAGGGCACCCCCAGAGACACTGAGGGCACAGCCTGGGCACCCTAGGGACAGCCAGGGCACCCTCAGGGACACCGAGGGCACAGCCAGGGCACCCCCAGGGACCTTAAGGGGACAGCCAGGGCCCTCCCAGGGACACCCAGGGCACCCCCAGGGACACCAAGAGGACAGCCAGGGCACCCCCAGGGACACCTAGGGGACAGGCAGAGCACCCCCAGGGACACCAAGGGGACAGCCAGGGCACCCCAGGGACACCCAGGGCACCCCCAGGGACACCTAGGGGACAGGCCGGCCACCCCCAGGGACACTGACGGGACAGCCAGGGCACCCCGAGAGACCCCTAGGGGACAGCCAGGGCACTCCCAGGGACACTCTGAGCACCCACAGGGATACCTTGGGGACAGCCAGGGCGCCCCAGGGACACCCAGGGCACCCCCAGGGACACCGAGAAGACAGTCAGGGCACCCTAGGGACAGCCAGGGCACCCCCAGGGACGCCTAGGGCACCCCCAGGGACACCTTCAGGACACCCAGGGCACCCTAAAGACAGCCAGGGCACCCCCAGGGACACCGAGGGGAAAGCCAGGGCACCCCCAGGGACACCTAGGGGACAGGCAGGGCACCCCAGGGACACCCAGGGCACCCCCAGGGACACCAAAGGCACAGCCAGGGCACCCCCAGGGACACCTAGGGGACAGCCAGGGCACCCTAGGGACAGACAGGGCACCCCCAGGGACACCTAGGGCACAGCCAGGGCACCCTAGGGACAGCCAGGACACCCTCAGGGACACCAATGGGACAGCCAGGGCACCCCAGGGACACAAAGGGGACATCCAGAGCACCCCAGGGACAGCCAGGGCACCCCGAGGGACACCTAGGGGACAGCAGGGGCACCCCCAGGGACACCCTGGGCACCCCCAGGGACACCAAGGGGACCGCCAGGGACACCTAGGGGAAAGCCACGGCACCCCCAGGGACCCACAGGGCACCCCCAGGGACGCCTAGGGGACAGCCAGGGCACCCCCAGAGACCCCTAGGGGACAGCCAGGGCACTCGGAGGGATACTCTGGGCACCCCCAGGGACACCTAGGGGACCTCCAGGGACATCTAAAGGACAGCCAGGGCACCCCAGGGACAGCAAGGGCACCCCCAGGGACACCTAGGGGACAGCCAGGGCACCCCAGGGACAGCCACGGCACCCTCAGGGACACCTAGGGGACAGCCAGGGCCCCCCCAGGGACACCTAGGGGACAGCCAGGGCACCCCAGGGACACCCAGGCCACCCCCAGGGACACCTAGGGGACAGCCAGGGCATCCCGAGGGACAGGGAAGGCACCCAAAGGGACACCTAGAGGAAAGCCAGGGCACCCCAGGGAGACCTAGAGGACAGCCAGGGCACCCCCAGGGACACCTAGGGGACAGACAGAGCACCCCAAGGACAGCCAGGGCACCCCAGGAAGACCTAGGGGACAACCAGGGCACCCCGAGGGACACCAAGGGGACAGCCAGGGCCCCCCCAGGGACACCCTGGGCACCCCCAGGGACACCGAGGGGACAGCCAGGGCACCCCAGGGACACCTAGGGGACAGGGAAGGCAACCCCAGGGACACCTTGGGGACAGCTAGGGCACCCCCTTGGCACCCCAGGGACAATCAGGGCACCCCCAGGGACAATCAGGGCACCCCCAGGGACACCTAGGGGACAGCCAGGGCACCCCCAGGGACACCTCGGGCACCCCCAGGGCACCCTAGGGACAGCCAGGGCACCCCCAGGGACACCTAGGGGACAGCCAGGGCCCCCCCCAAGGACACCTAGGGGACAGCCAGGGCACCCTAGGGACAGCCAGGGCCCCCCCAGGGACACCGAGAGGACAGGCAGGGCACCCCCAGGGACACCTTGGGGACAGCCAGGGCACCCCAGGGACACCCAGGGCACCCCCAGGGACACCTAGGGGACCTCCAGGGCACCCCCAGGGACACCCAGGGCGCCCCCAGGGCCACCAACGGGACAGCCAGGGCACCCCAGGGACAGCGAGGGCACCCCCAGGGACACCTAGGGGAAAGCCAGGGCCCCCCCAGGGACACCTAGGGGACAGCCAGGGCCTCCCCAGGGACGCCCAGGGCATCCCCAGGGACACCTAGGGGAAGGCAGGACACCCCCAGGGACGCCTAAGGGACAGCCAGGGCTCCCCCAGGGACATTTAGGGGACAGCCAGGGCACTCCAGGGACACCCAGGGCACCCCCAGGGACACCTAGGGGACAGGCAGGGAACCCCCAGGGCCACCTAGGGGACAGGCATGGCACCCCCAGGGACACCTAGGGGACAGTCAGCGCACTCCCAGGGACACCTAGGGGACAGCCAGGGCCCTCCCAAGGACACCAAGGGGATAGACAGGGCACCCCAAGGACAGCCAGGGCACCCCCAGGGACACCTAAGGGACAGCCAGGGCATCTCGAGGGACACCCAGGGCACCCCCAGGAACACCTAGGGGACAGCAAGGGCACCCCAGGCACATCCAGGGCACACCCAGGGACACCTAGGGGACAGCCAGGGCATCCCCAGATACACCGTGGGCACCGCCAGGGCACCCTAGGGACAGCCAGGGCACCCCCAGGGACATTTAGGGGACAGCGAGGGCACCCCGAGGGACACCAGGGCACCCCCAGGGACACCAAAGGCACAGCCAGGGCACCCCCCGGACACCTAGGGGACAGCCAGGGCACCCTAAGGACAGCCAGGGCAACCCCAGGGACACAGAGGGCACAGCCAAGGCACCCCCAAGGACACCTAGGTGACAGGCAGGCCACCCCCAGGGACACCGAGGGGACAGCCAGGGCACCCTAGGGACAGCCAGGGCACCCCCAAGGACACCTAGGGGACAGGCAGGGCACCCCCAGAGACACTGAGGGCACAGTCTGGGCACCCTAGGGACAGCCAGGGCACCCTCAGGGACACCGAGGGCACAGCCAGGGCACCCCCAGGGACCTTAAGGGGACAGCCAGGGCCCTCCCAGGGACACCCAGGGCACCCCCAGGGACACCTAGAGGACAGCCAGGGCACCCCCAGGGACACCTAGGGGACAGGCAGAGCACCCCCAGGGACACCAAGGGGACAGCCAGGGCACCCCAGGGACACCCAGGGCACCCCCAGGGACACCTAGGGGACAGGCCGGCCACCCCCAGGGACACTGACGGGACAGCCAGGGCACCCCGAGAGACCCCTAGGGGACAGCCAGGGCACTCCCAGGGACACTCTGAGCACCCACAGGGATACCTTGGGGACAGCCAGGGCGCCCCAGGGACACCCAGGGCACCCCCAGGGACACCGAGAAGACAGTCAGGGCACCCTAGGGAAAGCCAGGGCACCCCCAGGGACGCCTAGGGCACCCCCAGGGACACCTTCAGGACACCCAGGGCACCCTAAAGACAGCCAGGGCACCCCCAGGGACAACGAGGGGAAAGCCAGGGCACCCCCAGGGACACCTAGGGGACAGGCAGGGCACCCCAGGGACACCCAGGGCACCCCCAGGGACACCAAAGGCACAGCCAGGGCACCCCCAGGGACACCTAGGGGACAGCCAGGGCACCCTAGGGACAGCCAGGGCACCCCCAGGGACACCTAGGGCACAGCCAGGGCACCCTAGGGACAGCCAGGACACCCTCAGGGACACCAATGGGACAGCCAGGGCACCCCAGGGACACAAAGGGACATCCAGAGCACCCCAGGGACAGCCAGGGCACCCCGAGGGACACCTAGGGGACAGCAGGGGCACCCCCAGGGACACCCTGGGCACCCCCAGGGACACCAAGGGGACCGCCAGGGACACCTAGGGGAAAGCCACGGCACCCCCAGGGACCCACAGGGCACCCCCAGGGACGCCTAGGGGACAGCCAGGGCACCCCCAGAGACCCCTAGGGGACAGCCAGGGCACTCGGAGGGATACTCTGGGCACCCCCAGGGACACCTAGGGGACCTCCAGGGACATCTAAAGGACAGCCAGGGCACCCCAGGGACAGCAAGGGCACCCCCAGGGACACCTAGGGGACAGCCAGGGCACCCCAGGGACAGCCACGGCACCCTCAGGGACACCTAGGGGACAGCCAGGGCCCCCCCAGGGACACCTAGGGGACAGCCAGGGCACCCCAGGGACACCCAGGCCACCCCCAGGGACACCTAGGGGACAGCCAGGGCATCCCGAGGGACAGGGAAGGCACCCAAAGGGACACCTAGAGGAAAGCCAGGGCACCCCAGGGAGACCTAGAGGACAGCCAGGGCACCCCCAGGGACACCTAGGAGACAGCCAGGGCACGCCAGGGACACCCAGAGCACCCTCATGGACACTGACGGGACAGCCAGGGCACCCCAGGGACACCCAGGGCACCCCCAGGGACACCGAGGGGACAGCCAGGGTACCCTAGGGACAGCCATGGCACCCTAGGGACAGCCAGGGCACCCCCAGGGACACCCAGGGCACCCCCAGAGACACCGAGGGCACAGCCAGGGCACCCTAGGGACAGCCAGGGCACCCCCAGGGACACTGACGGGACAGCCAGGGCACCCCCAGAGTCCCCTAGGGGACAGCCAGGGACCTCCCAGGGACACTCTGGGCACCCCAAGGGACACCTTGGGGTCAGCCAGGGCACCCCAGGGACACCCAGGGCACCCCCAGGGACACCGAGGGCACAGCCAGGGCACTCCCAGGGACACTCTGGGCGCCCACAGGGACACCTAGGGGACAGCCAGGGCAGCCCAGGGACACCCAGGTCACCCCCAGGGACACCTAGGGGACAGACAGGGCACCCGAGGGACAGCCAGGGCACCCCCAGGGACACCAAGGGCACAGCCGGGGCACCCTAGGGACAGCCAGGGCACCCTCAGGGACACCGAGGGCACAGACAGGGCACCCCCAGGGACACCTAGGGGACAGCCAGGGCCCCCACAGGGACACCCAGGGCACCCCCAGGGACACCTAGGGGAGAGCCAGGGCATCCCCAGGGACACCCAGGGCACGCCCAGGGACACCTAGAGGACAGCCAGGGCACCCCCAGGGACACCTAGGGGACAGGCAGGGCACCCCCAGGGACACCTAGGGGACAGCCAGGGCCCCCCCAGGGACACCTAGGGGACAGCCAGGGCACTCCAGGGACTGCCAGGACACCCCCAGGGACACCCAGGGCACCCCCAGGGACACCTAGGGGACAGCCAGGGCATCCCCAGGGACACCCGGGGCACCCCCAGGGACACCTAGGGGACAGCCAGGGCACCCCAGGGACACCCAGGGCACCCCCAGGGACACCTAGGGGACAGCCAGGGCACCCCCAGGGACACCTAGGGGACAGGCAGGGCACCCCAGGGACACCTAGGGGACAGCCAGGGCCCCCCCAAGAACACCTAGGGGACAGGCAGAGCACCCCCAGGGACACCGAGTGGACAGCCAGGGCACCCCCAGGGAAACCTAGGGGACAGGCAGGGCACCCCCAGGGACACCTAGGGGACAGGCAGGGCACCCCCAGGGACACCGAGGGGACAGCCAGGGCACCCCAGGGACACCCAGGGCACCCCCAGGGACAGCTACGGGACAGCAAGGGCACCCCCAGGGACACCCTGGGCACCCCCAGGGACACCTAGGGGACAGCCAGGGCACCCCAGGCACACCCAGGGCACCCCCAGGGACACCTAGGGGACAGGCAGGGAACTCCCAGGGACACCTAGGAGACAGCCAGGGCACCCCCAGGGACACCTAGGGGACAGCCAGGACACCCTAGGGACAGCCAGGACACCCCCAGGGACACCAAGGGCACAGCCAGGGCACCCTAGGGACAGCCAGGGCACCCCCAGGGACACCTAGGGGACAGCCAGGGCATCCCCAGGGACACCCAGGGCACCCCCAGGGACACCTAGAGGACAGCCAGGGCACCCCCAGGGACACGTAGGGGACAGGCAGTGCACCCTAGGGACAGCCAGGGCGCCCCCAGGGACACCTAGGGGACAGGCAGGGCACCCCCAGGGACACATAGCGGACAGCCAGGGCACCCCCAGGGACACCTAAGGGACAGCCAGGGCACGCCCAGGGACACCTAGGGGACAGCCAGGGCACTCCAGGGACAGCCAGGGCATACCCAGGGACACCTAGGTGACAGCCAGGGCACCCAAGGGACAGCCAGGGCACCCCCAGGGACACCTAGGGCACAGCCAGGGCACCCTAGGGACACCCAGGGCACCCCCAGGGACACCAAGGGGACATCCAGAGCACCCCAAGGACAGCCAGGGTACCCCCAGGGACACAAAAAGGACAGCCAGGGCACCCCCAGGGACACCAAGGGGACAGCCAGGGCACCCCCAGGGACACCTAGGGGACAGCCAGGGCACCCCAGGGACACCCAGGGCATCCCCAGGGACAGCTACGGGACAGCAAGGGCACCCCCAGGGACACCCTGGGCACCCCCAGGGACACGTAGGGGACAGCCAGGGCACCCCAGGGACACCCTCGGCACCCCCAGGGACACCTAGGGACAGCCAGGGCACCCCCAGGGACACCCAGGGCACCCCCAGGGACACCTAGGGGACAGGCAGGGCACTCCCAGAGACACTGAGGGCACAGCCAGGGCACCCTAGGGACAGCCAGGTCACCCCCAAGAACACCTAGGGGACACGCAGAGCACGCCCAGGGACACCTAGGGGACAGCCATGGCACCCTGGGGACAGCCAGGGCACCCCCAGAGTCACCGATGGCACAGCCAGGGCACCCTGGGGACAGCCAGGGTACCCCCAGGGACACCTAGGGGACAGGAAGGTCACCCTAGGGACAGCCAGGGCACCTCCAGGGACACCTAGGGGACAGGCAGGGCACCCCAGGGACACCTAGGGGACAGCCAGGGCCCCCCCAGGAACACCGAGGGGACAGGCAGGGCACCCGCAGGGACACCGAGGGGACAGCCCGGGCACCCCAGGGACACCTAGGGGACAGGCAGGGCACCCCCAGGGACACCAAGGGGACAGCCAGAGCACCCCAAGGACAGCCAGGGTACCCCAGGGACACAAAGGGGACAGCCAGGGCACCCCCAGGGACACCTAGGGGACAACCAGGGCACCCCAGGGACACCCAGGGCACCCCTCAGGGACACCTTGGGCACAGCCAGGGCACCCCCAGGGACACCTAGGGGACAGGCAGGGCACCCCCAGAGACCCCTAGGGGACAGTCAGGGCATCCCCAGGGACACCCTGGGCACCTTCAGGGACACCTAGGGGACAGCCAGGGCCCCCCCAGGGACACCCAGGGCACCTCCAGGGACACCTAAGGGACAGGCAGGGCATCCCCAGGGACACCCTGGGCACCCCAGGGACACCTAGGGGACAGCCAGGGCACGCCAGGCACACCCAGGGCACCCCCAGGGACACCTAGGGGACAGGCAGGGCACTCCCAGGGACACCTAGGAGACAGCCAGGGCACCCCCAGGGACACCTAGGGGACAGCCAGGGCACTCCAGGGACTGCCAGGGCACCCCCAGGGACACCTAGGGGACAGCCAGGACACCCTAGGGACAGCCAGGGCACCCCCAGGGACACCGAGGGCACAGCCAGGGCATCCCCAGGGACACCCAGGGCCCCCCCAGGGACACCTAGAGGACAGCCAGGGCACCCCCAGGGACACCTAGGGGACAGGCAGGGCACCCTAGGGACAGCCAGGGCGCCCCCAGGGACACCTAGGGGACAGCCGGGGCGCCCCCAGGGACACCAAGGGCACAGCCAGGGCACCCCCAGGGACACCTAGGGGAAAGGCAGGGCACCCCCAAGGACACCTAGGGGACAGCCAGGGCACCCCCAGGGACACCGAGGGGACAGCCAGGGCACTTCCAGGCACACCTAGGGGACAGCCAGGGCACCCCCAGGGAAACCTAGGGGACAGCAAGGGCACCCCCAGGGACACCCTGGGCACCCCCAGGGACACCAAGGGGACCCCTAGGGACAACTAGGGGAAAGCCAGGGCACCATAGGTACAGCGAGGGCACCCCCAGGGCCACCTAGGGGACAGCCAGGGCACCCCCAGGGACACCTGGGCACCCCCAGGGCACCCCAGGGACCCACAGGGCACCCCCAGGGACACCTAGGGGACAGCCAGGGCACCCCCAGGGACACCCAGGACACCCCCAGGGACACCTAGGGGATAGGCAGGGCACCCCCAGAGACCCCAAGGGGACAGCCAGGGCACTCGCAGGGACACTCTGGGCACCCGCAGGGACACCTAGGGGACCTCCAGGGACATCTAGGGGACAGCCAGGGCACCCCAGGGAGAGCCAGTGCACCCCCAGGGACACCTAGGGGACAGCCATGGCACCCCAGGGAAAGCCAGGGCACCCCCAGGGACACCTAGGGGACAGCCAGGGCCCCCGCAGGGACACCTAGGGGACAGCCAGGGCACCCCAGGGACACCCAGGGCACCCCCAGGGACACCTAGGGGACAGCCAGGGCATCCCGAGGGACAGGGAGGGCACCCACAGGGACACCTTTAGGACAGACAGGGCACCCCCAGAGACACCTAGGAGACAGCCAGGGCACGCCAGGGACACCCAGGGCACTCCAGGGACACCTACAGGACAGCCAGGGCACCCCCAGGGACACCTAGGAGACAGCCAGGGCACGCCAGGGACACCCAGGGCACCCTCAGGGACACTAACGGGACAGCCAGGGCACCCCAGGGACAGGTAGGGGACCTCCCGGGCACCCCAGGGACAGCCAGGGCACCCCAGGGACACCCAGGGCCCCCCCAGGGACACCTAGGAGACAGCCTGGGCAACCCCAGGGACACCTAGGAGACAGCTAGGGCACCCCAGCGACACCCAGGGCACCCCCAGGAACACCGAAGGGACAGCCAGGGTTCCCTAGGGACAGCCAGGGCACCCCCAGGGACACCCAGGGCACCCCCAGAGACACCGAGGGCACAGCCAGGGCGCCCTAGGGACAGCCAGGGCACCCCCAGGGACACCTAAGGGACAGGCAGGGCACCCCCAGGGACACCTAGGGGACAGGCAGGGCACCCCCAGGGACACTGACGTGACAGCCAGGGCACCCCCAGAGACCCCTAGGGGACAGCCAGGGACCTCCCAGGGATATTCTGGGCACCCCAAGGGACACTTTGGGGTCAGCCAGGGCACCCCACGGACACCCAGGGCACCCCCAGGGACACCGAGGGCACAGCCAGGGCACTCCCAGGGACACTCTGGGCACCCACAGGGACACCTTGGGGACAGCCAGGGCACCCCAGGGACACCTAGGCGACAGCCAGGGCCCCCCCAGGGACACCCAGGGCACCCCCAGGGACACCTAGACGACAGCCAGCGCATCCCCAGGGACACCCTGGGCACCCCCAGGGACACCTAGGAGACAGCCAGGGCACTCCAGGGACAGCCAGGGCACCCCCAGGGACACCCAGGGCACCCCCAGGGACACCTAGGGGACAGCCAGCGCATCCCCAGGGACACCCTGGGCACCCCCAGGGACACCTAGGGGACAGCCAGGGCACCCCAGGCACACCCAGGGCACCCCCAGGGCCACCTAGGGGACAGCCAGGGAACCCCCAGGGACACCAAGCGGACAGCCAGAGCACCCCAAAGACAGCCAGGGTACCCCCAGGGACACAAAGGGGACAGCCAGGGCACCCCCAGGTACACCAAGGGGGACAGCCAGGGTACCCCTAGTGACACCTAGGGGACAGCCAGGGCACCACAGGGACACCCAGGGCACCCCCAGGGACAGCTACCGGACAGCAAGGGCACCTCCAGGGACACCCTGGGCACCCCCAGGGACACCTAGGGGACAGCCAGGGCACCCCAGGCACACCCAGGGCACCCCCAGGGACACCTAGGGGACAGCCAGGGCACCCTAGGGACAGCCAGGGCACCCCCAGGGACACCTAGGGGACAGGCAGGGCACCCCCTGGGACACCTAGGGGACAGGCCAGGACACCCTAGGGACAGCCAGGGTACCCCCAGGGACACCAAGGGCACAGCCAGGGCACCCTAGGGACAGCCAGGGCACCCCCAGGGACACCAAGGGCACAGCCAGGGCCCCCAGAGGGACACCCAGGGCACCCCGCAGGGACACCTAGGGGACAGCCAGGGCATCCCAGGGACACCCAGGGCACCCGCCAGGACAGCCAGGGCACCCCCAGGGACACCTAGGGGGACAGGCAGGGCACCCAAGGGACAGCCAGGGCGCCCCCAGGGGACACCTAGGGGACAGCCAGGGCGCCCCCAGGGACACCTAGGGGACAGGCAGGGCACCCCCAGGGACACCTAGGGGACAGGCAGGGCACTCCAGGGACAGCCAAGGCACCCCCAGGGACACCTAGGTGACAGCCAGGGCACCCTAGGGACAGCCAGGGCACCCCCAGGGACACCTAGGGCACAGCCAGGGCACCCCAGGGACACTAAGGGGACATCCAGAGCACCCCAGGACAGCCAGGGCACCCCGAGGGACACCTAGGGGACAGCAGGGGCACCCCCAGGGACACCTAGGGGACAGCCAAGGCACCCACAGGGCCACCTAGGGGACAGCCACGGCACCCCCAGGGACAGGCCAGGAGGGCCCCCCCAGGGACATCCAGATCCAGGGCGCCCCCAGGGACACCTAGGGGACAGCCAGGGCACCCCAGGGACACCCAGGGCAGCCCCAGGGACACCTAGGGTACATTCAGGGCACCCCTAGGAACACGTACGGGACGGCCAGGGGACCCCAGTGACACGCTGTGCACCCCCAGGGACTCCCAGGGCACACCCAGGGACACCTAGGGGACAGCCAGGGCACCCCCAGGGACACCAAGGGGACCCCCAGGGACACCTAGGGGACAGCCAGGGCACCCCCAGGGACACCTAGGGGACAGCCAGGGCACCCCCAGGGACACCTAGGGGACAGTCAGGGCACCCCAGGGACAGCGAGGGCACGCCCAGGGACACCTAGGCGACCTCCAGGGACATCTAGGGGACAGTCAGGGCACCCCAGGGACAGCCAGGGCACCCCCAGGGACACCTAGGGGACAGCCAGGGCACCCCAGGCACAGCCAGGGCACCCCCAGGGACACCAAGGGGACAGCCAGGGCCCCCCCAGGGACACCTAGGGGACAGCCAGGGCACCCCAGGGACACCCAGGGAACCCCCAGGGACACCTAGGGGACAGCCGGGGCATCCCCAGGGACACCCAGGGCACGCCCAGGGCCGCCTAGGGGACAGCCAGGGCACCCCAGGGACCCACAGGGCACCCCCAGGGACACCAAGGGGACCCACAGGGAACCCCCAGGGACACCAAGGGGACAGGCAGGGCACCCCCAGGGACACCTAGGGGACAGCCAGGGCACCCCCAGAGACAGCCAGGGCTCCCCCAGGGACAGCTTGGGCACCCCCAGGGACACCTAGGGAACAGCCAGGGCCCCCCCAGGGACACCTAGGGGACAGCCAGGGCACCCCAGGGACACCCAGGGCACCCCCAGGGACACCTAGGGGAACCAGGGCATCTCGAGGTACAGGGAGGGCACCCACAGAAACACTTAGGAGACAGCCAGGGCACGCCAGGGACACCCAGGGCACCCCAGAGACAACTAGAGGACAGCCAGGGCACCCTAGGGACAGCCAGGGCATCCTCAGGGACACCTAGGGGACAGCCAGGGCACTCCCAGGGACACTATGGGCACCCACAGGGACACCTTGGGGACAGCCAGGGCTCCCCAGGGACAACCAGGGCACCACACGGACACCAAGGGGAAAGCCAGGGCGCCCCAGGGACACCCAGGGCACCCCCAAGGACACCTACGGGACAGCAAGGGCACCCCCAGGGACACCCTGGGCACCCCCAGGGACACGTAGGGGAAGCCAGGGCCCCCCCAGGGACACCTAGGGGACAGGAAGGGCACCCCCAGGGACACCTAGGGGACAGCCAGGGCACCCCAGGGACAGCCAGGGCACCCCCAGGGACACCTAGGGGACAGCCAGGGCACCCCAGGGACACCCAGGGCACCCCCAGGGACACCTAGGGCACAGCCAGGGCACCCTAGGGACAGCCAGGGCACCCTCAGGGACACCAAGGGCAAAGCCAGGGCACCCCAAGGACAGCCAGGGCAGCCCAGGGGCACCTACGGGACAGCCAGGGCACCCCAGGGACACCCAGGGAACCCCCAGGGACACCTAGGGGACAGCCGGGGCATCCCCAGGGACAACCAGGGCACCCCCAGGGCCGCCTAGGGGACAGCCAGGGCACCCCAGGGACCCACAGGGCACCCCCAGGGACACCAAGGGGACCCACAGGGCACCCCCAGGGACACCAAGGGGACAGCCAGGGCACCCCAGGGACACCCAGGGCACGCCCAGGGCCGCCTCGGGGACAGCCAGGGCACCCCAGGGACAGCGAGGGCACCCCCAGGGACACCTAGGGGACAGGCAGGGCACCCCCAGGGACACCTAGGGGACAGGCAGGGCACCCCAGGGACAGCCAGGGCACCCCCAGAGACAGCCAGGGCTCCCCCAGGGACAGCTTGGGCACCCCCAGGGACACCTAGGGAACAGCCAGGGCCCCCCCAGGGACACCTAGGGGACAGCCAGGGCACCCCAGGGACAGCCAGGGCCCCCCCAGGGACACCTAGAGGACAGCCAGGGCATCCCCAGGGACGCCCAGGGCACCCCCAGGGACACCTAGGGGACAGCCAGGGCACCCCCAGGGACACCAAGGGGACCCCCAGGGACACCTAGGGGACAGCCAGGGCACCCCCAGGACACCTAGGGGACAGTCAAGGGCACCCCAGGGACAGCGAGGGCACGCCCAGGGACACCTAGGCGACCTCCAGGGACATCTAGGGGACAGTCAGGGCACCCCAGGGACAGCCAGGGCACCCCCAGGGACACCTAGGGGACAGCCAGGGCACCCCAGGCACAGCCAGGGCACCCCCAGGGACACCAAGGGGACAGCCAGGGCCCCCCCAGGGACACCTAGGGGACAGCCAGGGCACCCCAGGGACACCCAGGGAACCCCCAGGGACACCTAGGGGACAGCCAGGGCATCTCGAGGTACAGGGAGGGCACACACAGAAACACTTAGGAGACAGTCAGGGCACGCCAGGGACACCCAGGGCACCCAAGAGACACCTAGAGGACAGCCAGGGCACCCTAGGGACAGCCAGGGCATCCTCAGGGACACCTAGGGGACAGCCAGGGCACGCCCAGGGACACTATGGGCACCCACAGGGACACCTTGGGGACAGCCAGGGCTCCCCAGGGACAACCAGGGCACCCCACGGACACCAAGGGAAAGCCAGGGCGCCCCAGGGACACCCAGGGCACCCCCAGGGACACCTACGGGACAGCAAGGGCACCCCCAGGGACACCCTGGGCACCCCCAGGGACACGTAGGGGACAGCCAGGGCCCCCCCAGGGACACCTAGGGGACAGGAAGGGCACCCCCAGGGACACCTAGGGGACAGCCAGGGCACCGCGAGGGACGCCCAGGGCACCCCCAGGGACACCTAGGGGACAGCCAGGGCACCCCAGGGACACCCAGGGCACCCCCAGGGACACCTGGGGCACAGCCAGGGCACCCTAGGGACAGCCAGGGCACCCTCAGGGACACCAAGGGCACAGCCAGGGCACCCCAAGGACAGCCAGGGCAGCCCAGGGACACCTACGGGACAGCCAGGGCACCCCAGGGACACCCAGGGAACCCCCAGGGACACCTAGGGGACAGCCGGGGCATCCCCAGGGACACCCAGGGCACGCCCAGGGCCGCCTAGGGGACAGCCAGGGCACCCCAGGGACCCACAGGGCACCCCCAGGGACACCAAGGGGACCCACAGGGAACCCCCAGGGACACCAAGGGGACAGGCAGGACACCCCCAGGGACACCTAGGGGACAGCCAGGGCACCCCCAGAGACAGCCAGGGCTCCCCCAGGGACAGCTTGGGCACCCCCAGGGAGACCTAGGGAACAGCCAGGGCCCCCCCAGGGACACCTAGGGGACAGCCAGGGCACCCCAGGGACACCCAGGGCACCCCCAGGGACACCTAGGGGACAGCCAGGGCATCTCGAGGTACAGGGAGGGCACCCACAGAAACACTTAGGAGACAGCCAGGGCACGCCAGGGACACCCAGGGCACCCCAGAGACACCTAGAGGACAGCCAGGGCACCATAGGGACAGCCAGGGCATCCTCAGGGACACCTAGGGGACAGCCAGGGCACTCCCAGGGACACTATGGGCACCCACAGGGACACCTTGGGGACAGCCAGGGCTCCCCAGGGACAACCAGGGCACCCCACGGACACCAAGGGGAAAGCCAGGGCGCCCCAGGGACACCCAGGGCACCCCCAGGGACACCTACGGGACAGCAAGGGCACCCCCAGGGACACCCTGGGCACCCCCAGGGACACGTAGGGGACAGCCAGGGCCCCCCCAGGGACACCTAGGGGACAGGAAGGGCACCCCCAGGGACACCTAGGGGACAGCCAGGGCACCGCGAGGGACGCCCAGGGCACCCCCAGGGACACCTAGGGGACAGCCAGGGCACCCCAGGGACACCCAGGGCACCCCCAGGGACACCTGGGGCACACCCAGGGCACCCTAGGGACAGCCAGGGCACCCTCAGGGACACCAAGGGCACAGCCAGGGCACCCCAAGGACAGCCAGGGCAGCCCAGGGACACCTACGGGACAGCCAGGGCACCCCAGGGACACCCAGGGAACCCCCAGGGACACCTAGGGGACAGCCGGGGCATCCCCAGGGACACCCAGGGCACGCCCAGGGCCGCCTAGGGGACAGCCAGGGCACCCCAGGGACCCACAGGGCACCCCCAGGGACACCAAGGGGACCCACAGGGAACCCCCAGGGACACCAAGGGGACAGGCAGGGCACCCCCAGGGACACCTAGGGGACAGCCAGGGCACCCCCAGAGACAGCCAGGGCTCCCCCAGGGACAGCTTGGGCACCCCCAGGGACACCTAGGGAACAGCCAGGGCCCCCCCAGGGACACCTAGGGGACAGCCAGGGCACCCCAGGGACACCCAGGGCACCCCCAGGGACACCTAGGGGACAGCCAGGGCATCTCGAGGTACAGGGAGGGCACCCACAGAAACACTTAGGAGACAGCCAGGGCACGCCAGGGACACCCAGGGCACCCCAGAGACACCTAGAGGACAGCCAGGGCACCCTAGGGACAGCCAGGGCATCCTCAGGGACACCTAGGGGACAGCCAGGGCACTCCCAGGGACACTATGGGCACCCACAGGGACACCTTGGGGACAGCCAGGGCTCCCCAGGGACAACCAGGGCACCACACGGACACCAAGGGGAAAGCCAGGGCGCCCCAGGGACACCCAGGGCACCCCCAAGGACACCTACGGGACAGCAAGGGCACCCCCAGGGACACCCTGGGCACCCCCAGGGACACGTAGGGGACAGCCAGGGCCCCCCCAGGGACACCTAGGGGACAGGAAGGGCACCCCCAGTGACACCTAGGGGACAGCCAGGGCAGCCCAGGGACACCCAGGGCACCCCCAGGGACACCTAGGGGACAGCCAGGGCACCCCCAGGGCCACCTAGGGGACAGCCAGGGACACCTAGGGGACAGCCAGGGCACTCCCAGGGACACTCTGGGCACCCACAGGGACACCTTGCGGACAGCCAGGGCACCCCAGGGACACCCAGGGCACCGCCAGGGACACCTAGGGGACAGCCAGGGCACCCCCAGGGACACCTAGCGGCCAGGCAGGTCACCCCCAGGGACACCGAGGGGAAAGCCAGGGCACCCCCAGTGACACCTAGGGGACAGCCAGGGCTCCCCCAGGGACAGCCAGGGCACCCCCAGGGACACCTAGGGGACAGCCAGGGCACCCCCAGGGACACCAAGGGGACAGCCAGGGCACCCCAGGGACACCCAAGGCACCCCCAGGGACACCTAGGGGACAGGCAGGGCACCCCCAGGGACACCTAGGGGACAGGCAGGGCACCCCCAAGGACACCGAGGGGAAAGCCAGGGCACCCCCAGTGACACCTAGGGGACAGCCAGGGCAGCCCAGGGACACCCAGGGCACCCCCAGGGACACCTAGGGGACAGCCAGGGCACCCCCAGGGCCACCTAGGGGACAGCCAGGGACACCTAGGGGACAGCCAGGGCACCCCAGGGACACCCAGGGAACCCCCAGGGACACCTAGGGGACAGCCGGGGCATCCCCAGGGACACCCAGGGCACGCCAAGGGCCGCCTAGGGGACAGCCAGGGCACCCCAGGGACCCACAGGGCACCCCCAGGGACACCAAGGGGACCCACAGGGAACCCCCAGGGACACCAAGGGGACAGGCAGGGCACCCCCAGGGACACCTAGGGGACAGCCAGGGCACCCCCAGAGACAGCCAGGGCTCCCCCAGGGACAGCTTGGGCACCCCCAGGGACACCTAGGGAACAGCCAGGGCCCCCCAGGGACACCTAGGGGACAGCCAGGGCACCCCAGGGACACCCAGGGCACCCCCAGGGACACCTAGGGGACAGCCAGGGCATCTCGAGGTACAGGGAGGGCACCCACAGAAACACTTAGGAGACAGCCAGGGCACGCCAGGGACACCCAGGGCACCCCAGAGACACCTAGAGGACAGCCAGGGCACCCTAGGGACAGCCAGGGCATCCTCAGGGACACCTAGGGGACAGCCAGGGCACTCCCAGGGACACTATGGGCACCCACAGGGACACCTTGGGGACAGCCAGGGCTCCCCAGGGACAACCAGGGCACCACACGGACACCAAGGGGAAAGCCAGGGCGCCCCAGGGACACCCAGGGCACCCCCAAGGACACCTACGGGACAGCAAGGGCACCCCCAGGGACACCCTGGGCACCCCCAGGG
>NW_027095029.1:0-38153 GCF_029207755.1 Chamaea fasciata | reverse complement strand
CCCCTGGAAACAGCCCATCCTTTGTGTCCAACTCTCTCCGCCGGGCACCCAGCTCCGGACTCCTACAATCCCGAACAAAACAGGATTTCTTCCAGATGCAAGCTGCCACAAGCAGGAAGCCTGGCTTCCCATGGAGGGCCAAAGGCCTCCTACAAACTGACATCAGGCACCTGGGCAGCTGACTTTACTTACCCCTGGAAACTGGCCATCGTTTGTGCCCAACTCCCTCTGCCGGGCACCTGGCCTCGGCCACCTACAATCCCGAACGGAACAGGATTTCTTACAGATGCAAGCTGCCACAAACTGGAAGACTAGCTTCCCTTGGAGGGCCAAAGGCCTCCTACAAACTGACATCAGGCACGTGGGCAGCTGACTTTACTTACCCCTGGAAACAGGCCATCCTTTGTGCCCAACTCCCTCTGTCGGGCCCACAGCTTTGGACACCTACAATCCGGAACGGAACAGGAGTTCTTCCAGAGGCAAGCTGCCACAAGCTGGAAACCTGGCTTCCCATGGAGGGCCAAAGGCCTCCTACAAACTGACATCAGGCACCTGGGCAGCTGACTTTACTTACCCCTGGAAACAGGACATCCTTTGTGCCCAACTCCCTCAGCCGGGCACCTGGCCTCGGCCACCTACAATCCCGAACGGAACAGCATTTCTTCCAGATGCAAGCTGCCACAAGCTGGAAGAAAGGCTTCCCTTGGAGGGCTAAAGGCCTCCTAAAAACTGACATCAGGCACCTGGGCAGCTGACTTTACTTACCCCTGGAAACAGGACATCCTTTGTGCCCAACTCCCTCAGCCCGGCAACTGGCCTCGGCCACCTACAATCCCGAACGGAACAGCATTTCTTCCAGATGCAAGCTGCCACAAAGTGGAAGCCTGGCTTCCCATGGAGGGCCAAAGGCCTCCTACAAACTGACATCAGGCACCTGGGCAGCCGACTTTACTTACCCCTGGAAACAGGCCATCCTTTGTGCCCAACTCCCTCAGCTGGGCACCCAGCTCCGGCCACCTACAATCCCGAACGGAACAGGATTTCTTCCAGATGCAAGCTGCCTTGAACATAAAGACTAGCTTCCCTTGGAGGGCCAAAGGCCTCCTACAAACTGACATCAGGCACCTGGGCAGCTGACTTTACTTACCCCTGGAAACAGTCCATCCTTTGTGCCCAACTCCCTCTGCCGGGCACCAGGCCTTGGCCACCTACAATCCCGAACGGAACAGGATTTCTTCCCGATGCAAGCTGCCACAAGCAGGAAGCCTGGCTTCCCATGAAGGGCCAAAGGCCTCCTACAAACTTACATCAGGCACCTGGGCAGCTGACTTTACTTACCCCTGGAAACAGGACATCCTTTGTGCCCAACTCCCTCTGCCAGGCACCTGGCCTCGGCCACCTACAATCCCGAACGGAACAGGATTTCTTCCAGACGCAAGCTGCCACAAACTGGAAGACTAGCTTCCCTTGGAGGGCCAAAGGCCTCCTACAAACTGACATCAGGCACCTGGGATGCTGACTTTACTTACCCCTGGAAACAGCCCATCCTTTGTGCCCAACTCCCTCTGCCGGGCCCACAGCTTCAGCCACCTACAATCCCGAAAGGAACAGGAGATCTTCCAGATGCAAGCTGCCACAAGCTGGAAACGTGGCTTCACTTGGAGGGCCAAAGGCCTCCCACAAACTGACATCAGGCACGTGGGCAGCTGACTTTCCTTACCTCTGGAAACAGGCCATCCTTTGTGCCCAACTCCCTCTGCCGGGCACCTGGCCGCGGCCACCTACAATCCCGAAGGGAACAGGATTTCTTCCCGATGCAAGCTGCCAATAGCTGGAAGCCTGGCTTCCCATGGAGGACCAAAGGCCTCCTACAAACTGACATCAGGCACTTGGGCAGCTGACTTTACTTTCCTCATGAAACAGGCCATCATTTGTGCTACCTCCCTCTGCTGGGAACCTGGCCTCGCCCACCTACAATCCCGAACGGAACAGGATTTCTTCCAGATGCAAGCTGCCACAAGCTGGAAACCTGGCTTCACTTGGAGGGCCAAAGGCCTCCTACAACCTGACATCAGGCACCAGGGCAGCTGACTTTACTTACCCCTGGAAACAGGCCATCGTTTGCGCCCAACTCCCTCTGCCGGGCACCAGGCCTCGGCCACCTACAATCCCGAACGGAACAGGATTTCTTCCAGATGCATGCTGCCACAAGCTGGAAGCGTGGCTTTCCATGGAGGACCAAAGGCCTCCTACAAACTGACATCAGGCACCTGGGGAGCTGACTTTACTTTCCTCATGAAACAGGCCATCATTTGTGCCCATCTCCCTCTGCTGGGCACCTGGCCTCAGCCACCTACAATCCCGAACGGAACAGGATTTCTTCCAGATGCAAGCTGCCACAAACTGGAAGCGTGGTTTCCCATGGAGGGCCAAAGGCCTCCAACAAACTGACATCAGGCACCTGGGCAGCTGACTTTACTTACCCCTGGAAACAGCCCATCCTTTGTGTCCAACTCTCTCCGCCGGGCACCCAGCTCCGGACTCCAACAATCCCGAACAAAACAGGATTTCTTCCAGATGCAAGCTGCACAAGCAGGAAGCCTGGCTTCCCATGGAGGGCCAAAGGCCTCCTACAAACTGACATCAGGCACCTGGGCAGCTGACTTTACTTACCCCTGGAAACAGGACATCCTTTGTGCCCAACTCCCTCTGCCGGGCACCTGGCCTCGGCCACCTACAATCCCGAACGGAACAGGATTTCTTCCAGACGCAAGCTGCCACAAACTGGAAGACTAGCTTCCCTTGGAGGGCCAAAGGCCTCCTACAAACTGACATCAGGCACCTGGGATGCTGACTTTACTTACCCCTGGAAACAGCCCATCCTTTGTGCCCAACTCTTTCTGCCGGGCCCACAGCTTCGGCCACCTACAATCCCGAAAGGAACAGGAGATCTTCCAGATGCAAGCTGCCACAAGCTGGAAACGTGGCTTCACTTGGAGGGCCAAAGGCCTCCCACAAACTGACATCAGGCACGTGGGCAGCTGACTTTACTTACCCCTGGAAACAGGCCATCCTTTGTGCCCAACTCCCTCTGCCGGGCACCTGGCCGCGGTCACCTACAATCCCGAACGGAACAGCATTTCTTCCCGATGCAAGCTGCCACAAGCTGGAAGCCTGGCTTCGCATGGAGGACCAAAGGCCTCCTACAAACTGACATCAGGCACTTGGGCAGCTGACTTTACTTTCCTCATGAAACAGGCCATCATTTGTGCCTACCTCCCTCTGCTGGGAACCTGGCCTCGGCCACCTACAATCCCGAACGGAACAGGAGTTCTTCCAGATGCAAGCTGCCACAAGCTGGAAACGTGGCTTCACTTGGAGGGCCAAAGGCCTCCTACAAACTGACATCAGGCACCTGGGCAGCTGACTTTCCTTACCCCTGGAAACAGGCCATCCTTTGTGTTCAACTCCCTCAGCCAGGCACCCAGCTCCGGCCACCTACAATCCCGAACGGAACAGGATTTCTTCCAGATGCAAGCTGCCACAAACTGGAAGCCTGGCTTCCCTTGGAGGGCCAAAGGCCTCCTACAAACTGACATCAGGCACCTGGGCAGCTGACTTTACTTACCCCTGGAAACAGGCCATCCTTTTTGCCCAACTCCCTCTGCTGGGCACCCAGCTCCGGCCACCTACAATCCCGAACGGAACAGGATTTCTTCCCGATGCAAGCTGCCTTGAACATAAAGACTCGCTTCCCTTGGAGGGCCAAAGGCCTCCTACAAACTGACATCAGGCACCTGGGCAGCTGACTTTACTTACCCCTGGAAACAGTCCATCCTTTGTGCCCAACTCCCTCTGCTGGGCACTAGGCCTTGGCCACCTACAATCCCGAACGGAACAGGATTTCTTCCAGATGCAAGCTGCCACAAGCAGGAAGCCTGGCTTCCCATGGAGGGCCAAAGGCCTCCTACAAACTGACATCAGGCACTTGGGCAGCTGACTTTACTTACCCCTGGAAACAGGACATGCTTTGTGCCCAACTCCCTCTGCCGGGCACCTGGCCTCGGCCACCTACAATCCCGAACGGAACAGCATTTCTTCCAGATGCAAGCTGCCACAAACTGGAAGACTAGCTTCCCTTAAAGGGGCCAAAGGCCTCCTACAAACTGACAACAGGCACCTGGGCAGCTGACTTTATTTACCCCTGGAAACAGCCAATCCTTTGTGCCCAACTCCCTCAGCCGGGCCCACAGCTTTGGCGACCTACAATCCCGAACAGAACAGGAGTTCTTCCAGATGCAAGCTGCCACAAGCTGGAAACGTGGCTTCACTTGGAGGGCCAAAGGCCTCCCACAAACTGACATCAGGCACGTGGGCAGCTGACTTTCCTTACCTCTGGAAACAGGCCATCCTTTGTGCCCAACTCCCTCTGCCGGGCACCTGGACGCGGCCACCTACAATCCCGAACGGAACAGGATTTCTTCCCGATGCAAGCTGCCACTAGCTGGAAGCTTGGCTTCCCATGGAGGACCAAAGGCCTCCTAAAAACTGACATCAGGCACTTGGGCAGCTGACCTTACTTTCCTCATGAAACAGGCCATCATTTGTGCCTACCTCCCTCTGCTGGGAACCTGGCCTCGGCCACCTACAATCCCGAACGGAACAGGATTTCTTCCAGATGCAAGCTGCCACACAGTGGAAGCCTGGCTTCCCTTGGAAGGCCAAAGGCCTCATACAAACTGACATCACGCACTTGGGCAGCTGACTTTACTTACCCCTGGAAACCGGCCATTATTTTTGCTCAACTCCCTCTGCCGGGCACCAGGCCTTGGCCCCCTACAATCCCGAACGGAACAGGATTTCTTCCAGATGCAAGCTGCCACAAGCAGGAAACCTCGCTTCCCATGGAGGGCCAAAGGCCTCCTACAAACTGACATCAGGCACCTGGGCAGCTGACTTTACTTTCCTCATGAAACAGGCCATCATTTTTGCCCAACTCCCTCTGCCGGGCACCTGGCCTCGGCCACCTACAATCCCGAACTTAACAGGATTTCTTCCAGATACAAGCTGCCACAAACTTGAAGCCTGGCTTACCTTGGAGGACCAAAGGACTCCTACAAACTGACATCAGGCACGTTGGCAGCTGACTTTACTTACCCCTGGAAACAGGCCATCCTTTGTGCCCAACTCCCTCTGCCGGGCACCTGGCCACGACCACTTACAATCCCGAACGGAACAGGATTTCTTCCCGATGCAAGCTGCCACTAGCTGGAAGCCTGGCTTCCCATGGAGGAACAAAGGCCTCCTACAAACTGACATCAGGCACTTGGGCAGCTGAATTTACTTTCCTCATGAAACAGGCCATCATTTGTGCCTACCTCCCTCTGCTGGGAACCTGGCCTCGGCCACCTACAATCCCGAATGGAACAGGATTTCTTCCAGATGGAAGCTGCCACAAAGTGGAAGCCTGGCTTCCCTTGGAGGGCCAAAGGCCTCCCACAAACTGACATCAGGCACCTGGGCAGCTGACTTTACTTACCCCTGGAAACAGCCCATCCTTTGTGTTCAACTCCCTCCGCCAGGCACCCAGCTCCGACCACCTACAATCCCGAACGGAAAAGGATTTCTTCCAGATGCAAGCTGCCACAAGCTGGAAACGTGGCTTCACTTGGAGGGCCAAAGGCCTCCTACAAACTGACATCACGCACTTGGGCAGCTGACTTTACTTACCCCTGGAAACAGGCCATCCTTTGTGCCCAACTCCCTCTGCCGGGCACCAGGCCTCGGCCACCTACAATCCCGAACGGAACAGGATTTCTTCCCGATGCAAGCTGCCTTGAACATAAAGACTAGCTTCCCTTGGAGGGCCAAAGGCCTCCTACAAACTGACATCAGGCACCAGGGCAGCTGACTTTATTTACCCCTGGAAACAGGCCATCCTTTGTGCCCAACTCCATCTGCCGGGCACCAGGACTCGCCCACCTACAATCTTGAACATAACAGGATTTCTTCCAGATGCAAGCTGCCACAAGCAGGAAGCCTGGCTTCCCATGGAGGGCCAAAGGCCTCCTACAAACTGACATCAGGCACCTGGGCAGCTTACTTTACTTACCCCTGGAAACAGGACATCCTTTGTGCCCAACTCCCTCTGCCGGGCACCAGGCCTCGGCCACCTACAATCCCGAACGGAACAGGATTTCTTCCAGATGCATGCTGCCACAAGCTGGAAGCGAGGCTTTCCATGGAGGACCAAAGGCCTCCTACAAACTGACATCAGGCACCTGGGCAGCTGACTTTACTTTCCTCATGAAACAGGCCATCATTTGTGCCTACCTCCCTCTGCTGGGAACCTGGCCTCGGTCACCTACAATCCCGAACGGAACAGGATTTCTTCCAGATGCAAGCTGCCACAAACTGGAAGCCTGGCTTCCCTTGGAGGGCCAAAGGCCTCCTACAAACTGACATCAGGCACCTGGGCAGCTGACTTTACTTACCCCTGGAAACAGCCCATCCTTTGTGTTCAACTCCCTCAGCCAGGCACCCAGCTCCGACCACCTACAATCCCGAACGGAACAGGATTTCTTCCAGATGCAAGCTGCCACAAGCTGGAAACGTGGCTTCACTTGGAGGGCCAAAGGCCTCCTACAAACTGACATCAGGCACTTGGGCAGCTGACTTTACTTACCCCTGGAAACAGGACATTCTTTGTGCCCAACTCCCTCTGCCGGGCACCAGGCCTCGGCCACCTACAATCCCGAACGGAACAGGATTTCTTCCAGATGCAAGCTGCCACAAACTGGAAGTCTAGCTTCCCTTGGAGGGCCAAAGGCCTCCTACAAACTGACATCAGGCACCTGGACAGCTGACTTTACTTACCCCTGAAACAGGCCATCATTTGTGTCCAACCCCCTCAGCCGGGCACCCAGCTCTGGACTCCTACAATCCCGTACAAAACAGGATTTCTTCCAGATGCAAGCTGCCACAAGCAGGAAGCCTGGCTTCCCATGGAGGGCCAAAGGCCTCCTACATACTGACATCAGGCACGTGGGCAGCTGACTTTACTTATCCCTCTAAACAGGACATCGTTTGTGCCCAACTCCCTCTGCCGGGCACCTGGCCTCGGCCACCTACAATCCCGAACGGAACAGCATTTCTTCCAGATGCAAGCTGCCACAAGCTGGAAGACTAGCTTCCCTTGGAGGGCCAAAGGCCTCCTACAAACTGACATCAGGCACCTGGGCAGCTGACTTTACTTACCCCTGGAAACAGCCCATCCTCTGTGTCCAACTCCCTCAGCCAGGCACCCAGCTCCGGCCACCTACAATCCTAAACAGAACAGGATTTCTTCCAGATGCAAGCTGCCACAAGCTGGAAACGTGGCTTCACTTGGGGGGCCAAAGGCCTCCTACAAACTGACATCAGGCACCTGGGCAGCTGACTTTACTTACCCCTGGAAACAGGACATCCTTTGTGTCCAACCCCCTCAGCCAGGCACCCAGCTCCGGCCACCTACAATCCCGAACGGAACAGGATTTCTTCCCGATGCAAACTGCGACAAGCAGGAAGCCTGGCTTCCCATGGAGGGCCAAAGGCCTCCTACAAACTGACATCAGGCACCTGGGCAGCTGACTTTACTTACCCCTGGAAACAGGACATCCTTTGTGCCCAACTCCCTCAGCCGGGCACCTGGCCTCGGCCACCTACAATCCCGAACGGAACAGCATTTCTTCCAGATGCAAGCTGCCACAAGCTGGAAGAATGGCTTCCCTTGGAGGGCCAAAGGCCTCCTACAAACTGACATCAGGCACCTGGGCAGCTGACTTTACTTACCCCTGGAAACAGGACATCCTTTGTGCCCAACTCCCTCAGCCCGGCAACTGGCCTCGGCCACCTACAATCCCGAACGGAACAGCATTTCTTCCAGATGCAACCTGCCACAAACTGGAAGCCTGGCTTCCCATGGAGGGCCAAAGGCCTCCTACAAACTGACATCAGGCACCTGGGCAGCCGACTTTACTTACCCCTGGAAACAGGCCATCCTTTGTGCCCAACTCCCTCAGCTGGGCACCCAGCTCTGGCCACCTACAATCCGGAACGAAACAGGATTTCTTCCAGATGCAAGCTGCCTTGAACATAAAGACTAGCTTCCCTTGGAGGGCCAAAGGCCTCCTACAAACTGACATCAGGCACCTGGGCAGCTGACTTTACTTACCCCTGGAAACAGTCCATCCTTTGTGCCCAACTCCCTCTGCCGGGCACCAGGCCTTGACCCCCTACAATCCCGAACGGAACAGGATTTCTTCCCGATGCAAGCTGCCACAAGCAGGAAGCCTGGCTTCCCATGGAGGGCCAAAGGCCTCCTACAAACTGACATCAGGCACCTGGGCAGCTGACTTTACTTACCCCTGGAAACAGGACATCCTTTGTGCCCAACTCCCTCTGCCGGGCACCTGGCCTCGGCCACCTACAATCCCGAACGGAACAGGATTTCTTCCAGACGCAAGCTGCCAAAAACTGGAAGACTAGCTTCCCTTGGAGGGCCAAAGGCCTCCTACAAACTGACATCAGGCACCTGGGATGCTGACTTTACTTACCCCTGGAAACAGGACATCCTTTGTGCCCAACTCCCTCTGCCGGGCCCACAGCTTCAGGCACCTACAATCCAGAAAGGAACAGGATATCTTCCAGATGCAAGCTGCCACAAGCTGGAAACGTGGCTGCACTTGGAGGGCCAAAGGCTTCCCACAAACTGACATCAGGCACGTGGGCAGCTGACTTTCCTTACCTTTGGAAAAAGGCCATCATTTGTGCCCAACTCCCTCTGCCGGGCACCTGGCCGCGGCCACCTACAATCCCGAAGGGAACAGGATTTCTTCCCGATGCAAGCTGCCACTAGCTGGAAGCCTGGCTTCCCATGGAGGACCAAAGGCCTCCTACAAACTGACATCAGGCACTTGGGCAGCTGACTTTACTTTCCTCATGAAACAGGCCATCATTTGTGCCTACCTCCCTCTGCTGGGAACCTGGCCTCGCCCACCTACAATCCCGAACGGAACAGGATTTCTTCCAGATGCAAGCTGCCACAAGCTGGAAACCTGGCTTCACTTGGAGGGCCAAAGGGCTCCTACAAACTGACATCAGGCACCTGGGCAGCTGACTTTCCTTACCCCTGGAAACAGGCCATCCTTTGTGCTCAACTCTCTCTGCCGGTCCCACAGCTTCGGCCACCTACAATCCCCAACGGAACAGGAGTTCTTCCAGGTGCAAGCTGCCACTAGCTGGAAACGTGGCTTCACTTGGAGGGCCAAAGGCCTCCTACAAACTGACATCAGGCACCAGGGCAGCTGACTTTACTTACCCCTGGAAACAGGCCATCGTTTGCGCCCAACTCCCTCTGCCGGGCACCAGGCCTCGGCCACCTAAAATCCCGAACGGAACAGGATTTCTTCCAGATGCATGCTGCCACAAGCTGGAAGCGTGGCTTTCCATGGAGGACCAAAGGCCTCCTACAAACTGACATCAGGCACCTGGGCAGCTGACTTTACTTTCCTCATGAAACAGGCCATCATTTGTGCCCATCTCCCTCTGCTGGGCACCTGGCCTAGGCCACCTACAATCCCGAACGGAACAGCATTTCTTCCAGATGCAAGCTGCCACAAACTGGAAGCGTGGCTTCACTTGGAGGGCCAAAGGCCTCCTACAAACTGACATCAGGCACCTGGGCAGCTGACTTTACTTACCCCTGGAAACAGGCCATCCTTTGTGTCCAACTCTCTCCGCCGGGCACCCAGCTCCGGACTCCTACAATCCCGAACAAAACAGGATTTCTTCCAGATGCAAGCTGCCACAAGCAGGAAGCCTGGCTTCCCATGGAGGGCCAAAGGCCTCCTAGAAACTGACATCAGGCACCTGGGCAGCTGACTTTACTTACCCCTGGAAACTGGCCATCGTTTGTGCCCAACTCCCTCTGCCGGGCACCTGGCCTCGGCCACCTACAATCCCGAACGGAACAGGATTTCTTCCAGATGCAAGCTGCCACAAACTGGAAGACTAGCTTCCCTTGGAGGGCCAAAGGCCTCCTACAAACTGACATCAGGCACGTGGGCAGCTGACTTTACTTACCCCTGGAAACAGGCCATCCTTTGTGCCCAACTCCCTCTGTCGGGCCCACAGCTTTGGCCACCTACAATCCGGAACGGAACAGGAGTTCTTCCAGAGGCAAGCTGCCACAAGCTGGAAACCTGGCTTCCCTTGGAGGGCCAAAGGCCTCCTACAAACTGACATCAGGCACCTGGGCAGCTGACTTTACTTTCCTCATGAAACAGGCCATCATTTGTGCCTAACTCCCTCAGCCGGGCACCTGGCCTCGGCCACCTACAATCTCGAACGGAACAGGATTTCTTCCAGATGCAAACTGCCACAAGCAGGAAGCCTGGCTTCCCATGGAGGGCCAAAGGCCTCCTAAAAACTGACATCAGGCACCTGGGCAGCTGACTTTACTTACCCCTGGAAACAGGACATCCTTTGTGCCCAACTCCCTCTGCCGGGCACCTGGCCTCAGCCACCTACAATCCCGAACGGAACAGCATTTCTTCCAGATGCAAGCTGCCAAAAGCTGGAAGAATGGCTTCCCTTGGAGGGCTAAAGGCCTCCTAAAAACTGACATCAGGCACCTGGGCAGCTGACTTTACTTACCCCTGGAAACAGGACATCCTTTGTGCCCAACTCCCTCAGCCCGGCACCTGGCCTCGGCCACCTACAATCCCGAACGGAACAGCATTTCTTCCAGATGCAAGCTGCCACAAACTGGAAGCCTGGCTTCCCATGGAGGGCCAAAGGCCTCCTACAAACTGACATCAGGCACCTGGGCAGCCGACTTTACTTACCCCTGGAAACAGGCCATCCTTTGTGCCCAACTCCCTCAGCTGGGCACCCAGCTCCGGCCACCTACAATCCCGAACGGAACAGGATTTCTTCCAGATGCAAGCTGCCTTGAACATAAAGACTAGCTTCCCTTGGAGGGCCAAAGGCCTCCTACAAACTGACATCAGGCACCTGGGCAGCTGACTTTACTTACCCCTGGAAACAGTCCATCCTTTGTGCCCAACTCCCTCTGCCGGGCACCAGGCCTTGGCCACCTACAATCCCGAACGGAACAGGATTTCTTCCCGATGCAAGCTGCCACAAGCAGGAAGCCTGGCTTCCCATGAAGGGACAAAGGCCTCCTACAAACTGACATCAGGCACCTGGGCAGCTGACTTTACTTACCCCTGGAAACAGGACATCCTTTGTGCCCAACTCCCTCTGCCGGGCACGTGGCCTCGGCTACCTACAATCCCGAACGGAACAGGATTTCTTCCAGACGCAAGCTGCCACAAACTGGAAGACTTGCTTCCCTTGGAGGGCCAAAGGCCTCCTACAAACTGACATCAGGCACCTGGGATGCTGACTTTACTTACCCCTGGAAACAGCCCATCCTTTGTGCCCAACTCCCTCTGCCGGGCCCACAGCTTCAGCCACCTACAATCCCGAAAGGAACAGGATTTCTTCCAGATGCAAGCTGCCACAAGCTGGAAACCTGGCTTCACTTGGAGGGCCAAAGGCCTCCTACAACCTGACATCAGGCACCAGGGCAGCTGACTTTACTTACCCCTGGAAACAGGCCATCGTTTGCGCCCAACTCCCTCTGCCGGGCACCAGGCCTCGGCCACCTACAATCCCGAACGGAACAGGATTTCTTCCAGATGCATGCTGCCACAAGCTGGAAGCGTGGCTTTCCATGGAGGACCAAAGGCCTCCTACAAACTGACATCAGGCACCTGGGGAGCTGACTTTACTTTCCTCATGAAACAGGCCATCATTTGTGCCCATCTCCCTCTGCTGGGCACCTGGCCTCGGCCACCTACAATCCCGAACGGAACAGGATTTCTTCCAGATGCAAGCTGCCACAAACTGGAAGCGTGGCTTCCCATGGAGGGCCAAAGGCCTCCAACAAACTGACATCAGGCACCTGGGCAGCTGACTTTACTTACCCCTGGAAACAGCCCAACCTTTGTGTCCAACTCTCTCCGTCGGGCACCCAGCTCCGGACTCCAACAATCCCGAACAAAACAGGATTTCTTCCAGATGCAAGCTGCCACAAGCAGGAAGCCTGGCTTCCCATGGAGGGCCAAAGGCCTCCTACAAACTGACATCAGGCACCTGGGCAGCTGACTTTACTTACCCCTGGAAACTGGCCATCGTTTGTGCCCAACTCCCTCTGCCGGGCACCTGGCCTCGGCCACCTACAATCCCGAACGGAACAGGATTTCTTCCAGATGCAAGCTGCCACAAACTGGAAGACTAGCTTCCCTTGGAGGGCCAAAGGCCTCCTACAAACTGACATCAGGCACGTGGGCAGCTGACGTTACTTACCCCTGGAAACAGGCCATCCTTTGTGCCCAACTCCCTCTGTCGGGCCCACAGCTTTGGCCACCTACAATCCGGAACGGAACAGGATTTCTTCCAGATGCAAGCTGCCACAAGCTGGAAACCTGGCTTCCCATGGAGGGCCAAAGGCCTCCTACAAACTGACATCAGGCACCTGGGCAGCTGACTTTACTTTCCTCATGAAACAGGCCATCATTTGTGCCTAACTCCCTCAGCCGGGCACCTGGCCTCGGCCACCTACAATCTCGAACGGAACAGGATTTCTTCCAGATGAAAACTGCCACAAGCAGGAAGCCTGGCTTCCCTTGGAGGGCCAAAGGCCTCCTAAAAACTGACATCAGGCACCTGGGCAGCTGACTTTACTTACCCCTGGAAACAGGACATCCTTTGTGCCCAACTCCCTCAGCCCGGCAACTGGCCTCGGCCACCTACAATCCCGAACGGAACAGCATTTCTTCCAGATGCAAGCTGCCACAAACTGGAAGCCTGGCTTCCCATGGAGGGCCAAAGGCCTCCTACAAACTGACATCAGGAACCTGGGCAGCCGACTTTACTTACCCCTGGAAACAGGCCATCATTTGTGCCCAACTCCCTCAGCTGGGCACCCAGCTCCGGCCACCTACAATCCCGAACGGAACAGGATTTCTTCCAGATGCAAGCTGCCTTGAACATAAAGACTAGCTTCCCTTGGAGGGCCAAAGGCCGCCTACAAACTGACATCAGGCACCTGGGCAGCTGACTTTACTTACCCCTGGAAACAGGCCATCCTTTGTGCCCAACTCCCTCTGCCGGGCACCAGGCCTTGGCCACCTACAATCCCGAACGGAACAGGATTTCTTCCCGATGCAAGCTGCCACAAGCAGGAAGCCTGGCTTCCCATGGAGGGCCAAAGGCCTCCTACAAACTGACATCAGGCACCTGGGCAGCTGACTTTACTTACCCCTGGAAACAGGACATCCTTTGTGCCCAACTCCCTCTGCCGGGCACCTGGCCTCGGCCACCTACAATCCCGAACGGAACAGGATTTCTTCCAGACGCAAGCTGCCACTAGCTGGAAGCCTGGCTTCCCATGGAGGACCAAAGGCCTCCTACAAACTGACATCAGGCACTTGGGCAGCTGACTTTACTTTCCTCATGAAACAGGCCATCATTTGTGCCTACCTCCCTCTGCTGGGAACCTGGCCTCGGCCACCTACAATCCCGAACGGAACAGGAGTTCTTCCAGATGCAAGCTGCCACAAGCTGGAAACGTGGCTTCACTTGGAGGGCCAAAGGCCTCCTACAAACTGACATCAGGCACCTGGGCAGCTGACTTTCCTTACCCCTGGAAACAGGCCATCCTTTGTGCCCAACTCCCTCAGCCAGGCACCCAGCTCCGGCCACCTACAATCCCGAACGGAACAGGATTTCTTCCAGATGCAAGCTGCCACAAACTGGAAGCCTGGCTTCCCTTGGAGGGCCAAAGGCCTCCTACAAACAGACATCAGGCACCTGGGCAGCTGACTTTATTTACCCCTGGAAACAGGCCATCATTTGTGCCCAACTCCCTCTGCGGGGCACCCGGCCTCGGCCATCGACAATCTTGAACGGAACAGGATTTCTTCCCGATGCTAGCTGCCTTGAACATAAAGACTCGCTTCCCTTGGAGGGCCAAAGGCCTCCTACAAACTGACATCAGGCACCTGGGCAGCTGACTTTACTTACCCCTGGAAACAGGCCATCCTTTGTGCCCAACTCCCTCTGCTGGGCACCCAGCTCCGGCCACCTACAATCCCGAACGGAACAGGATTTCTTCCCGATGCAAGCTGCCTTGAACATAAAGACTTGCTTCCCTTGGAGGGCCAAAGGCCTCCTACAAACTGACATCAGGCACCTGGGCAGCTGACTTTACTTACCCCTGGAAACAGTCCATCCTTTGTGCCCAACTCCCTCTGCTGGGCACCTGGCCTTGGCCACCTACAATCCCGAACGGAACAGGATTTCTTCCAGATGCAAGCTGCCACAAGCAGGAAGCCTGGCTTCCCATGGAGGGCCAAAGGCCTCCTACAAACTGACATCAGGCACTTGGGCAGCTGACTTTACTTACCCCTGGAAACAGGACATGCTTTGTGCCCAACTCCCTCTGCCGGGCACCTGGCCTCGGCCACCTACAATCCCGAACGGAACAGCATTTCTTCCAGATGCAAGCTGCCACAAACTGGAAGACTAGCTTCCCTTAAAGGGGCCAAAGGCCTCCTACAAACTGACAACAGGCACCTGGGCAGCTGACTTTATTTACCCCTGGAAACAGCCAATCCTTTGTGCCCAACTCCCTCAGCCGGGCCCACAGCTTTGGCGACCTACAATCCCGAACGGAACAGGAGTTCTTCCAGATGCAAGCTGCCACAAGCTGGAAACGTGGCTTCACTTGGAGGGCCAAAGGCCTCCCACAAACTGACATCAGGCACGTGGGCAGCTGACTTTCCTTACCTCTGGAAACAGGCCATCCTTTGTGCCCAACTCCCTCTGCCGGGCACCTGGACGCGGCCACCTACAATCCCGAACGGAACAGGATTTCTTCCCGATGCAAGCTGCCACTAGCTGGAAGCTTGGCTTCCCATGGAGGACCAAAGGCCTCCTAAAAACTGACATCAGGCACTTGGGCAGCTGACTTTACTTTCCTCATGAAACAGGCCATCATTTGTGCCTACCTCCCTCTGCTGGGAACCTGGCCTCGGCCACCTACAATCCCGAACGGAACAGGATTTCTTCCAGATGCAAGCTGCCACACAGTGGAAGCCTGGCTTCCCTTGGAAGGCCAAAGGCCTCCTACAAACTGACATCAGGCACCTGGGCAGCTGACTTTACTTACCCCTGGAAACAGCCCATCCTTTGTGTTCAACTCCCTCCGCCAGGCACCCAGCTCCGACCACCTACAATCCCGAACGGAACAGGATTTCTTCCAGATGCAAGCTGCCACAAGCTGGAAAGGTGGCTTCACTTGGAGGGCCAAAGGCCTCATACAAACTGACATCACGCACTTGGGCAGCTGACTTTACTTACCCCTGGAAACAGGACATCCTTTGTGCCCAACTCCCTCTGCCGGGCACCAGGCCTCGGCCACCTACAATCCCGAACGGAACAGGATTTCTTCCAGAGGCAAGCTGCCTTAAACAGGAAGACTAGCTTCCCTTTGAGGGCCAAAGGCCTCCTACAAACTGACATCAGGCACCTGGGCAGCTGACTTTATTTACCCCTGGAAACAGGCCATTTTTTGTGCCCAACTCCTTCTGCCGGGCACCAGGACTCGCCCACCTACAATCTTGAACGGAACAGGATTTCTTCCAGATGCAAGCTGCCACAAGCAGGAAGCCTGGCTTCCCATGGAGGGCCAAAGGCCTCCTACAAACTGACATCAGGCACCTGGGCAGCTGACTTTACTTACCCCTGGAAACAGGACATCCTTTGTGCCCAACACCCTCTGCCGGGCACCTGGCCTCGGCCACCTACAATCCCGAACGGAACAGGATTTCTTCCAGATGCATGCTGCCACAAGCTGGAAGCGTGGCTTTCCATGGAGGACCAAAGGCCTCCTACAAACTGACATCAGGCACCTGGGCAGCTGACTTTACTTACCCCTGGAAACAGCCCATCCTTTGTGCCCAACTCCCTCTGCCGGGCACCAGGCCTCGTCCACCTACAATCCCGAACGGAACAGGATTTCTTCCAGATGCAAGCTGCCACAAACTGGAAGCGTGGCTTCCCATGGAGGGCCAAAGGCCTCCTACAAACTGACATCAGGCACCTGGGCAGCTGACTTTACTTACCCCTGGAAACCGGCCATTATTTGTGCTCAACTCCCTCTGCCGGGCACCAGGCCTTGGCCCCCTACAATCCCGAACGGAACAGGATTTCTTCCAGATGCAAGCTGCCACAAGCCGGAAACCTCGCTTCCCATGGAGGGCCAAAGGCCTCCTACAAACTGACATCAGGCACCTGGGCAGCTGACTTTACTTTCCTCATGAAACAGGCCATCATTTTTGCCCAACTCCCTCTGCCGGGCACCTGGCCTCGGCCACCTACAATCCCGAACTTAACAGGATTTCTTCCAGATACAAGCTGCCACAAACTTGAAGCCTGGCTTACCTTGGAGGGACAAAGGACTCCTACAAACTGACATCAGGCACGTTGGCAGCTGACTTTACTTACCCCTGGAAACAGGCCATCCTTTGTGCCCAACTCCCTCTGCCGGGCACCTGGCCACGACCACTTACAATCCCGAACGGAACAGGATTTCTTCCCGATGCAAGCTGCCACTAGCTGGAAGCCTGGCTTCCCATGGAGGAACAAAGGCCTCCTACAAACTGACATCAGGCACTTGGGCAGCTGACTTTACTTTCCACATGAAACAGGCCATCATTTGTGCCTACCTCCCTCTGCTGGGAACCTGGCCTCGGCCACCTACAATCCCGAATGGAACAGGATTTCTTCCAGATGGAAGCTGCCACAAAGTGGAAGCCTGGCTTCCCTTGGAGGGCCAAAGGCCTCCTACAAACTGACATCAGGCACCTGGGCAGCTGACTTTACTTACCCCTGGAAACAGCCCATCCTTTGTGTTCAACTCCCTCCGCCAGGCACCCAGCTCCGACCACCTACAATCCCGAACGGAACAGGATTTCTTCCAGATGCAAGCTGCCACAAGCTGGAAACGTGGCTTCACTTGGAGGGCCAAAGGCCTCCTACAAACTGACATCACGCACTTGGGCAGCTGACTTTACTTACCCCTGGAAACAGGCCATCCTTTGTGCCCAACTCCCTCTGCCGGGCACCAGGCCTCGGCCACCTACAATCCCGAACGGAACAGGATTTCTTCCCGATGCAAGCTGCCTTGAACATAAAGACTAGCTTCCCTTGGAGGGCCAAAGGCCTCCTACAAACTGACATCAGGCACCAGGGCAGCTGACTTTATTTACCCCTGGAAACAGGCCATCCTTTGTGCCCAACTCCATCTGCCGGGCACCAGGCCTCGGCCACCTACAATCCCGAACGGAACAGGATTTCTTCCAGATGCATGCTGCCACAAGCTGGAAGCGAGGCTTTCCATGGAGGACCAAAGGCCTCCTACAAACTGACATCAGGCACCTGGGCAGCTGACTTTACTTTCTTCATGAAACAGGCCATCATTTGTGCCTACCTCCCTCTGCTGGGAACCTGGCCTCGGTCACCTACAATCCCGAACGGAACAGGATTTCTTCCAGATGCAAGCTGCCACAAACTGGAAGCCTGGCTTCCCTTGGAGGGCCAAAGGCCTCCTACAAACTGACATCAGGCACCTGGGCAGCTGACTTTACTTACCCCTGGAAACAGCCCATCCTTTGTGTTCAACTCCCTCAGCCAGGCACCCAGCTCCGACCACCTACAATCCCGAACGGAACAGGATTTCTTCCAGATGCAAGCTGCCACAAGCTGGAAACGTGGCTTCACTTGGAGGGCCAAAGGCCTCCTACAAACTGACATCAGGCACTTGGGCAGCTGACTTTACTTACCCCTGGAAACAGGACATTCTTTGTGCCCAACTCCCTCTGCCGGGCACCAGGCCTCGGCCACCTACAATCCCGAACGGAACAGGATTTCTTCCAGATGCAAGCTGCCACAAACTGGAAGTCTAGCTTCCCTTGGAGGGCCAAAGGCCTCCTACAAACTGACATCAGGCACCCGGACAGCTGACTTTACTTACCCCTGGAAACAGGCCATCATTTGTGTCCAAACCCCTCAGCCGGGCACCCAGCTCTGGACTCCTACAATCCCGTACAAAACAGGATTTCTTCCAGATGCAAGCTGCCACAAGCAGGAAGCCTGGCTTCCCATGGAGGGCCAAAGGCCTCCTACATACTGACATCAGGCACGTGGGCAGCTGACTTTACTTATCCCTCTAAACAGGACATCGTTTGTGCCCAACTCCCTCTGCCGGGCACCTGGCCTCGGCCACCTACAATCCCGAACGGAACAGCATTTCTTCCAGATGCAAGCTGCCACAAGCTGGAAGACTAGCTTCCCTTGGAGGGCCAAAGGCCTCCTACAAACTGACATCAGGCACCTGGGCAGCTGACTTTACTTACCCCTGGAAACAGCCCATCCTCTGTGTCCAACTCCCTCAGCCAGGCACCCAGCTCCGGCCACCTACAATCCCGAACAGAACAGGATTTCTTCCAGATGCAAGCTGCCACAAGCTGGAAACGTGGCTTCACTTGGGGGGCCAAAGGCCTCCTACAAACTGACATCAGGCACCTGGGCAGCTGACTTTACTTACCCCTGGAAACAGGACATCCTTTGTGTCCAACCCACTCAGCCATGCACCCAGCTCCGGCCACCTACAATCCCGAACGGAACAGGATTTCTTCCCGATGCAAACTGCGACAAGCAGGAAGCCTGGCTTCCCATGGAGGGCCAAAGGCCTCCTACAAACTGACATCAGGCACCTGGGCAGCTGACTTTACTTACCCCTGGAAACAGGACATCCTTTGTGCCCAACTCCCTCAGCCGGGCACCTGGCCTCGGCCACCTACAATCCCGAACGGAACAGCATTTCTTCCAGATGCAAGCTGCCACAAGCTGGAAGAATGGCTTCCCTTGGAGGGCCAAAGGCCTCCTACAAACTGACATCAGGCACCTGGGCAGCTGACTTTACTTACCCCTGGAAACAGGACATCCTTTGTGCCCAACTCCCTCAGCCCGGCAACTGGCCTCGGCCACCTACAATCCCGAACGGAACAGCATTTCTTCCAGATGCAACCTGCCACAAACTGGAAGCCTGGCTTCCCATGGAGGGCCAAAGGCCTCCTACAAACTGACATCAGGCACCTGGGCAGCCGACTTTACTTACCCCTGGAAACAGGCCATCCTTTGTGCCCAACTCCCTCAGCTGGGCACCCGGCTCTGGCCACCTACAATCCGGAACGAAACAGGATTTCTTCCAGATGCAAGCTGCCTTGAACATAAAGACTAGCTTCCCTTGGAGGGCCAAAGGCCTCCTACAAACTGACATCAGGCACCTGGGCAGCTGACTTTACTTACCCCTGGAAACAGTCCATCCTTTGTGCCCAACTCCCTCTGCCGGGCACCAGGCCTTGACCCCCTACAATCCCGAACGGAACAGGATTTCTTCCCGATGCAAGCTGCCACAAGCAGGAAGCCTGGCTTCCCATGGAGGGCCAAAGGCCTCCTACAAACTGACATCAGGCACCTGGGCAGCTGACTTTACTTACCCCTGGAAACAGGACATCCTTTGTGCCCAACTCCCTCTGCCGGGCACCTGGCCTCGGCCACCTACAATCCCGAACGGAACAGGATTTCTTCCCGATGCAAGCTGCCTTGAACATAAAGACTTGCTTCCCTTGGAGGGCCAAAGGCCTCCTACAAACTGACATCAGGCACCTGGGCAGCTGACTTTACTTACCCCTGGAAACAGTCCATCCTTTGTGCCCAACTCCCTCTGCTGGGCACCTGGCCTTGGCCACCTACAATCCCGAACGGAACAGGATTTCTTCCAGATGCAAGCTGCCACAAGCAGGAAGCCTGGCTTCCCATGGAGGGCCAAAGGCCTCCTACAAACTGACATCAGGCACTTGGGCAGCTGACTTTACTTACCCCTGGAAACAGGACATGCTTTGTGCCCAACTCCCTCTGCCGGGCACCTGGCCTCGGCCACCTACAATCCCGAACGGAACAGCATTTCTTCCAGATGCAAGCTGCCACAAACTGGAAGACTAGCTTCCCTTAAAGGGGCCAAAGGCCTCCTACAAACTGACAACAGGCACCTGGGCAGCTGACTTTATTTACCCCTGGAAACAGCCAATCCTTTGTGCCCAACTCCCTCAGCCGGGCCCACAGCTTTGGCGACCTACAATCCCGAACGGAACAGGAGTTCTTCCAGATGCAAGCTGCCACAAGCTGGAAACGTGGCTTCACTTGGAGGGCCAAAGGCCTCCCACAAACTGACATCAGGCACGTGGGCAGCTGACTTTCCTTACCTCTGGAAACAGGCCATCCTTTGTGCCCAACTCCCTCTGCCGGGCACCTGGACGCGGCCACCTACAATCCCGAACGGAACAGGATTTCTTCCCGATGCAAGCTGCCACTAGCTGGAAGCTTGGCTTCCCATGGAGGACCAAAGGCCTCCTAAAAACTGACATCAGGCACTTGGGCAGCTGACTTTACTTTCCTCATGAAACAGGCCATCATTTGTGCCTACCTCCCTCTGCTGGGAACCTGGCCTCGGCCACCTACAATCCCGAACGGAACAGGATTTCTTCCAGATGCAAGCTGCCACACAGTGGAAGCCTGGCTTCCCTTGGAAGGCCAAAGGCCTCCTACAAACTGACATCAGGCACCTGGGCAGCTGACTTTACTTACCCCTGGAAACAGCCCATCCTTTGTGTTCAACTCCCTCCGCCAGGCACCCAGCTCCGACCACCTACAATCCCGAACGGAACAGGATTTCTTCCAGATGCAAGCTGCCACAAGCTGGAAAGGTGGCTTCACTTGGAGGGCCAAAGGCCTCATACAAACTGACATCACGCACTTGGGCAGCTGACTTTACTTACCCCTGGAAACAGGACATCCTTTGTGCCCAACTCCCTCTGCCGGGCACCAGGCCTCGGCCACCTACAATCCCGAACGGAACAGGATTTCTTCCAGAGGCAAGCTGCCTTAAACAGGAAGACTAGCTTCCCTTTGAGGGCCAAAGGCCTCCTACAAACTGACATCAGGCACCTGGGCAGCTGACTTTATTTACCCCTGGAAACAGGCCATTTTTTGTGCCCAACTCCTTCTGCCGGGCACCAGGACTCGCCCACCTACAATCTTGAACGGAACAGGATTTCTTCCAGATGCAAGCTGCCACAAGCAGGAAGCCTGGCTTCCCATGGAGGGCCAAAGGCCTCCTACAAACTGACATCAGGCACCTGGGCAGCTGACTTTACTTACCCCTGGAAACAGGACATCCTTTGTGCCCAACACCCTCTGCCGGGCACCTGGCCTCGGCCACCTACAATCCCGAACGGAACAGGATTTCTTCCAGATGCATGCTGCCACAAGCTGGAAGCGTGGCTTTCCATGGAGGACCAAAGGCCTCCTACAAACTGACATCAGGCACCTGGGCAGCTGACTTTACTTACCCCTGGAAACAGCCCATCCTTTGTGCCCAACTCCCTCTGCCGGGCACCAGGCCTCGTCCACCTACAATCCCGAACGGAACAGGATTTCTTCCAGATGCAAGCTGCCACAAACTGGAAGCGTGGCTTCCCATGGAGGGCCAAAGGCCTCCTACAAACTGACATCAGGCACCTGGGCAGCTGACTTTACTTACCCCTGGAAACCGGCCATTATTTGTGCTCAACTCCCTCTGCCGGGCACCAGGCCTTGGCCCCCTACAATCCCGAACGGAACAGGATTTCTTCCAGATGCAAGCTGCCACAAGCAGGAAACCTCGCTTCCCATGGAGGGCCAAAGGCCTCCTACAAACTGACATCAGGCACCTGGGCAGCTGACTTTACTTTCCTCATGAAACAGGCCATCATTTTTGCCCAACTCCCTCTGCCGGGCACCTGGCCTCGGCCACCTACAATCCCGAACTTAACAGGATTTCTTCCAGATACAAGCTGCCACAAACTTGAAGCCTGGCTTACCTTGGAGGGACAAAGGACTCCTACAAACTGACATCAGGCACGTTGGCAGCTGACTTTACTTACCCCTGGAAACAGGCCATCCTTTGTGCCCAACTCCCTCTGCCGGGCACCTGGCCACGACCACTTACAATCCCGAACGGAACAGGATTTCTTCCCGATGCAAGCTGCCACTAGCTGGAAGCCTGGCTTCCCATGGAGGAACAAAGGCCTCCTACAAACTGACATCAGGCACTTGGGCAGCTGACTTTACTTTCCACATGAAACAGGCCATCATTTGTGCCTACCTCCCTCTGCTGGGAACCTGGCCTCGGCCACCTACAATCCCGAATGGAACAGGATTTCTTCCAGATGGAAGCTGCCACAAAGTGGAAGCCTGGCTTCCCTTGGAGGGCCAAAGGCCTCCTACAAACTGACATCAGGCACCTGGGCAGCTGACTTTACTTACCCCTGGAAACAGCCCATCCTTTGTGTTCAACTCCCTCCGCCAGGCACCCAGCTCCGACCACCTACAATCCCGAACGGAACAGGATTTCTTCCAGATGCAAGCTGCCACAAGCTGGAAACGTGGCTTCACTTGGAGGGCCAAAGGCCTCCTACAAACTGACATCACGCACTTGGGCAGCTGACTTTACTTACCCCTGGAAACAGGCCATCCTTTGTGCCCAACTCCCTCTGCCGGGCACCAGGCCTCGGCCACCTACAATCCCGAACGGAACAGGATTTCTTCCCGATGCAAGCTGCCTTGAACATAAAGACTAGCTTCCCTTGGAGGGCCAAAGGCCTCCTACAAACTGACATCAGGCACCAGGGCAGCTGACTTTATTTACCCCTGGAAACAGGCCATCCTTTGTGCCCAACTCCATCTGCCGGGCACCAGGCCTCGGCCACCTACAATCCCGAACGGAACAGGATTTCTTCCAGATGCATGCTGCCACAAGCTGGAAGCGAGGCTTTCCATGGAGGACCAAAGGCCTCCTACAAACTGACATCAGGCACCTGGGCAGCTGACTTTACTTTCTTCATGAAACAGGCCATCATTTGTGCCTACCTCCCTCTGCTGGGAACCTGGCCTCGGTCACCTACAATCCCGAACGGAACAGGATTTCTTCCAGATGCAAGCTGCCACAAACTGGAAGCCTGGCTTCCCTTGGAGGGCCAAAGGCCTCCTACAAACTGACATCAGGCACCTGGGCAGCTGACTTTACTTACCCCTGGAAACAGCCCATCCTTTGTGTTCAACTCCCTCAGCCAGGCACCCAGCTCCGACCACCTACAATCCCGAACGGAACAGGATTTCTTCCAGATGCAAGCTGCCACAAGCTGGAAACGTGGCTTCACTTGGAGGGCCAAAGGCCTCCTACAAACTGACATCAGGCACTTGGGCAGCTGACTTTACTTACCCCTGGAAACAGGACATTCTTTGTGCCCAACTCCCTCTGCCGGGCACCAGGCCTCGGCCACCTACAATCCCGAACGGAACAGGATTTCTTCCAGATGCAAGCTGCCACAAACTGGAAGTCTAGCTTCCCTTGGAGGGCCAAAGGCCTCCTACAAACTGACATCAGGCACCCGGACAGCTGACTTTACTTACCCCTGGAAACAGGCCATCATTTGTGTCCAAACCCCTCAGCCGGGCACCCAGCTCTGGACTCCTACAATCCCGTACAAAACAGGATTTCTTCCAGATGCAAGCTGCCACAAGCAGGAAGCCTGGCTTCCCATGGAGGGCCAAAGGCCTCCTACATACTGACATCAGGCACGTGGGCAGCTGACTTTACTTATCCCTCTAAACAGGACATCGTTTGTGCCCCACTCCCTCTGCCGGGCACCTGGCCTCGGCCACCTACAATCCCGAACGGAACAGCATTTCTTCCAGATGCAAGCTGCCACAAGCTGGAAGACTAGCTTCCCTTGGAGGGCCAAAGGCCTCCTACAAACTGACATCAGGCACCTGGGCAGCTGACTTTACTTACCCCTGGAAACAGCCCATCCTCTGTGTCCAACTCCCTCAGCCAGGCACCCAGCTCCGGCCACCTACAATCCCGAACAGAACAGGATTTCTTCCAGATGCAAGCTGCCACAAGCTGGAAACGTGGCTTCACTTGGGGGGCCAAAGGCCTCCTACAAACTGACATCAGGCACCTGGGCAGCTGACTTTACTTACCCCTGGAAACAGGACATCCTTTGTGTCCAACCCACTCAGCCATGCACCCAGCTCCGGCCACCTACAATCCCGAACGGAACAGGATTTCTTCCCGATGCAAACTGCGACAAGCAGGAAGCCTGGCTTCCCATGGAGGGCCAAAGGCCTCCTACAAACTGACATCAGGCACCTGGGCAGCTGACTTTACTTACCCCTGGAAACAGGACATCCTTTGTGCCCAACTCCCTCAGCCGGGCACCTGGCCTCGGCCACCTACAATCCCGAACGGAACAGCATTTCTTCCAGATGCAAGCTGCCACAAGCTGGAAGAATGGCTTCCCTTGGAGGGCCAAAGGCCTCCTACAAACTGACATCAGGCACCTGGGCAGCTGACTTTACTTACCCCTGGAAACAGGACATCCTTTGTGCCCAACTCCCTCAGCCCGGCAACTGGCCTCGGCCACCTACAATCCCGAACGGAACAGCATTTCTTCCAGATGCAACCTGCCACAAACTGGAAGCCTGGCTTCCCATGGAGGGCCAAAGGCCTCCTACAAACTGACATCAGGCACCTGGGCAGCCGACTTTACTTACCCCTGGAAACAGGCCATCCTTTGTGCCCAACTCCCTCAGCTGGGCACCCGGCTCTGGCCACCTACAATCCGGAACGAAACAGGATTTCTTCCAGATGCAAGCTGCCTTGAACATAAAGACTAGCTTCCCTTGGAGGGCCAAAGGCCTCCTACAAACTGACATCAGGCACCTGGGCAGCTGACTTTACTTACCCCTGGAAACAGTCCATCCTTTGTGCCCAACTCCCTCTGCCGGGCACCAGGCCTTGACCCCCTACAATCCCGAACGGAACAGGATTTCTTCCCGATGCAAGCTGCCACAAGCAGGAAGCCTGGCTTCCCATGGAGGGCCAAAGGCCTCCTACAAACTGACATCAGGCACCTGGGCAGCTGACTTTACTTACCCCTGGAAACAGGACATCCTTTGTGCCCAACTCCCTCTGCCGGGCACCTGGCCTCGGCCACCTACAATCCCGAACGGAACAGGATTTCTTCCAGACGCAAGCTGCCAAAAACTGGAAGACTAGCTTCCCTTGGAGGGCCAAAGGCCTCCTACAAACTGACATCAGGCACCTGGGATGCTGACTTTACTTACCCCTGGAAACAGGACATCCTTTGTGCCCAACTCCCTCTGCCGGGCCCACAGCTTCAGGCACCTACAATCCAGAAAGGAACAGGAGATCTTCCAGATGCAAGCTGCCACAAGCTGGAAACGTGGCTGCACTTGGAGGGCCAAAGGCTTCCCACAAACTGACATCAGGCACGTGGGCAGCTGACTTTCCTTACCTCTGGAAACAGGCCATCCTTTGTGCCCAACTCCCTCTGCCGGGCACCTGGCCGCGGCCACCTACAATCCCGAAGGGAACAGGATTTCTTCCCGATGCAAGCTGCCACTAGCTGGAAGCCTGGCTTCCCATGGAGGACCAAAGGCCTCCTACAAACTGACATCAGGCACTTGGGCAGCTGACTTTACTTTCCTCATGAAACAGGCCATCATTTGTGCCTACCTCCCTCTGCTGGGAACCTGGCCTCGCCCACCTACACTCCCGAACGGAACAGGATTTCTTCCAGATGCAAGCTGCCACAAGCTGGAAACCTGGCTTCACTTGGAGGGCCAAAGGCCTCCTACAAACTGACATCAGGCACCTGGGCAGCTGACTTTCCTTACCCCTGGAAACAGGCCATCCTTTGTGCTCAACTCTCTCTGCCGGTCCCACAGCTTCGGCCACCTACAATCCCCAACGGAACAGGAGTTCTTCCAGGTGCAAGCTGCCACTAGCTGGAAACGTGGCTTCACTTGGAGGGCCAAAGGCCTCCTACAAACTGACATCAGGCACCAGGGCAGCTGACTTTACTTACCCCTGGAAACAGGCCATCGTTTGCGCCCAACTCCCTCTGCCGGGCACCAGGCCTCGGCCACCTAAAATCCCGAACGGAACAGGATTTCTTCCAGATGCATGCTGCCACAAGCTGGAAGCGTGGCTTTCCATGGAGGACCAAAGGCCTCCTACAAACTGACATCAGGCACCTGGGCAGCTGACTTTACTTTCCTCATGAAACAGGCCATCATTTGTGCCCATCTCCCTCTGCTGGGCACCTGGCCTAGGCCACCTACAATCCCGAACGGAACAGGATTTCTTCCAGATGCAAGCTGCCACAAACTGGAAGCGTGGCTTCACTTGGAGGGCCAAAGGCCTCCTACAAACTGACATCAGGCACCTGGGCAGCTGACTTTACTTACCCCTGGAAACAGGCCATCCTTTGTGTCCAACTCTCTCCGCCGGGCACCCAGCTCCGGACTCCTACAATCCCGAACAAAACAGGATTTCTTCCAGATGCAAGCTGCCACAAGCAGGAAGCCTGGCTTCCCATGGAGGGCCAAAGGCCTCCTAGAAACTGACATCAGGCACCTGGGCAGCTGACTTTACTTACCCCTGGAAACTGGCCATCGTTTGTGCCCAACTCCCTCTGCCGGGCACCTGGCCTCGGCCACCTACAATCCCGAACGGAACAGGATTTCTTCCAGATGCAAGCTGCCACAAACTGGAAGACTAGCTTCCCTTGGAGGGCCAAAGGCCTCCTACAAACTGACATCAGGCACGTGGGCAGCTGACTTTACTTACCCCTGGAAACAGGCCATCCTTTGTGCCCAACTCCCTCTGTCGGGCCCACAGCTTTGGCCACCTACAATCCGGAACGGAACAGGAGTTCTTCCAGAGGCAAGCTGCCACAAGCTGGAAACCTGGCTTCCCATGGAGGGCCAAAGGCCTCCTACAAACTGACATCAGGCACCTGGGCAGCTGACTTTACTTTCCTCATGAAACAGGCCATCATTTGTGCCTAACTCCCTCAGCCGGGCACCTGGCCTCGGCCACCTACAATCTCGAACGGAACAGGATTTCTTCCAGATGCAAACTGCCACAAGCAGGAAGCCTGGCTTCCCATGGAGGGCCAAAGGCCTCCTACAAACTGACATCAGGCACCTGGGCAGCTGACTTTACTTACCCCTGGAAACAGGACATCCTTTGTGCCCAACTCCCTCTGCCGGGCACCTGGCCTCGGCCACCTACAATCCCGAACGGAACAGCATTTCTTCCAGATGCAAGCTGCCACAAGCTGGAAGAATGGCTTCCCTTGGAGGGCTAAAGGCCTCCTAAAAACTGACATCAGGCACCTGGGCAGCTGACTTTACTTACCCCTGGAAACAGGACATCCTTTGTGCCCAACTCCCTCAGCCCGGCACCTGGCCTCGGCCACCTACAATCCCGAACGGAACAGCATTTCTTCCAGATGCAAGCTGCCACAAACTGGAAGCCTGGCTTCCCATGGAGGGCCAAAGGCCTCCTACAAACTGACATCAGGCACCTGGGCAGCCGACTTTACTTACCCCTGGATACAGGCCATCCTTTGTGCCCAACTCCCTCAGCTGGGCACCCAGCTCCGGCCACCTACAATCCCGAACGGAACAGGATTTCTTCCAGATGCAAGCTGCCTTGAACATAAAGACTAGCTTCCCTTGGAGGGCCAAAGGCCTCCTACAAACTGACATCAGGCACCTGGGCAGCTGACTTTACTTACCCCTGGAAACAGTCCATCCTTTGTGCCCAACTCCCTCTGCCGGGCACCAGGCCTTGGCCACCTACAATCCCGAACGGAACAGGATTTCTTCCCGATGCAAGCTGCCACAAGCAGGAAGCCTGGCTTCCCATGAAGGGACAAAGGCCTCCTACAAACTGACATCAGGCACCTGGGCAGCTGACTTTACTTACCCCTGGAAACAGGACATCCTTTGTGCCCAACTCCCTCTGCCGGGCACGTGGCCTCGGCTACCTACAATCCCGAACGGAACAGGATTTCTTCCAGACGCAAGCTGCCACAAACTGGAAGACTTGCTTCCCTTGGAGGGCCAAAGGCCTCCTACAAACTGACATCAGGCACCTGGGATGCTGACTTTACTTACCCCTGGAAACAGCCCATCCTTTGTGCCCAACTCCCTCTGCCGGGCCCACAGCTTCAGCCACCTACAATCCCGAAAGGAACAGGAGATCTTCCAGATGCAAGCTGCCACAAGCTGGAAACGTGGCTTCACTTGGAGGGCCAAAGGCCTCCCACAAACTGACATCAGGCACGTGGGCAGCTGACTTTCCTTACCTCTGGAAACAGGCCATCCTTTCTGCCCAACTCCCTCTGCCGGGCACCTGGCCGCGGCCACCTACAATCCCGAAGGGAACAGGATTTCTTCCCGATGCAAGCTGCCAATATCTGGAAGCCTGGCTTCCCATGGAGGACCAAAGGCCTCCTACAAACTGACATCAGGCACTTGGGCAGCTGACTTTACTTTCCTCATGAAACAGGCCATCATTTGTGCCTACCTCCCTCTGCTGGGAACCTGGCCTCGCCCACCTACAATCCCGAACGGAACAGGATTTCTTCCAGATGCAAGCTGCCACAAGCTGGAAACCTGGCTTCACTTGGAGGGCCAAAGGCCTCCTACAAACTGACATCAGGCACCTGGGCAGCTGACTTTCCTTACCCCTGGAAACAGGCCATCCTTTGTGCTCAACTCTCTCTGCCGGTCCCACAGCTTCGGCCACCTACAATCCCGAACGGAACAGGAGTTCTTCCAGGTGCAAGCTGCCACAAGCTGGAAACGTGGCTTCACTTGGAGGGCCAAAGGCCTCCTACAAACTGACATCAGGCACCAGGGCAGCTGACTTTACTTACCCCTGGAAACAGGCCATCGTTTGCGCCCAACTCCCTCTGCCGGGCACCAGGCCTCGGCCACCTACAATCCCGAACGGAACAGGATTTCTTCCAGATGCATGCTGCCACAAGCTGGAAGCGTGGCTTTCCATGGAGGACCAAAGGCCTCCTACAAACTGACATCAGGCACCTGGGGAGCTGACTTTACTTTCCTCATGAAACAGGCCATCATTTGTGCCCATCTCCCTCTGCTGGGCACCTGGCCTCGGCCACCTACAATCCCGAACGGAACAGGATTTCTTCCAGATGCAAGCTGCCACAAACTGGAAGCGTGGCTTCCCATGGAGGGCCAAAGGCCTCCTACAAACTGACATCAGGCACCTGGGCAGCTGACTTTACTTACCCCTGGAAACAGCCCATCCTTTGTGTTCAACTCCCTCCGCCAGGCACCCAGCTCCGACCACCTACAATCCCGAACGGAACAGGATTTCTTCCAGATGCAAGCTGCCACAAGCAGGAAACGTGGCTTCACTTGGAGGGCCAAAGGCCTCCTACAAACTGACATCACGCACTTGGGCAGCAGACTTTACTTACCCCTGGAAACAGGCCATCCTTTGTGCCCAACTCCCTCTGCCGGGCACCAGGCCTCGGCCACCTACAATCCCGAACGGAACAGGATTTCTTCCCGATGCAAGCTGCCTTGAACATAAAGACTAGCTTCCCTTGGAGGGCCAAAGCCTCCTACAAACTGACATCAGGCACCAGGGCAGCTGACTTTATTTACCCCTGGAAACAGGCCATCCTTTGTGCCCAACTCCATCTGCCGGGCACCAGGACTCGCCCACCTACAATCTTGAACGTAACAGGATTTCTTCCAGATGCAAGCTGCCACAAGCAGGAAGCCTGGCTTCCCATGGAGGGCCAAAGGCCTCCTACAAACTGACATCAGGCACCTGGGCAGCTGACTTTCCTTACCCCTGGAAACAGGCCATCCTTTGTGCCCAACTCCCTCTGCCGGGCACCAGGCCTCGGCCACCTACAATCCCGAACGGAACAGGATTTCTTCCAGATGCATGCTGCCACAAGCTGGAAGCCTGGCTTCCCTTGGAGGGCCAAAGGCCTCCTACAAACTGACATCAGGCACCTGGGCAGCTGACTTTACTTACCCCTGGAAACAGCCCATCCTTTGTGTTCAACTCCCTCAGCCAGGCACCCAGCTCCGACCACCTACAATCCCGAACGGAACAGGATTTCTTCCAGATGCAAGCTGCCACAAGCTGGAAACGTGGCTTCACTTGGAGGGCCAAAGGCCTCCTACAAACTGACATCAGGCACTTGGGCAGCTGACTTTACTTACCCCTGGAAACAGGACATTCTTTGTGCCCAACTCCCTCTGCCGGGCACCAGGCCTCGGCCACCTACAATCCCGAACGGAACAGGATTTCCTCCAGATGCAAGCAGCCACAAACTGGAAGTTTAGCTTCCCTTGGAGGGCCAAAGGCCTCCTACAAACTGACATCAGGCACCTGGACAGCTGACTTTACTTACCCCTGGAAACAGGCCATCATTTGTGTCCAACCCCCTCTGCCGGGCACCCAGCTCTGGACTCCTACAATCCCGTACAAAACAGGATTTCTTCCAGATGCAAGCTGCCACAAGCAGGAAGCCTGGCTTCCCATGGAGGGCCAAAGGCCTCCTACATACTGACATCAGGCACGTGGGCAGCTGACTTTACTTATCCCTCTAAACAGGCCATCCTTTGTGCCCAACTCCCTCTGCCGGGCACCTGGCCTCGGCCACCTACAATCCCGAACGGAACAGCATTTCTTCCAGATGCAAGCTGCCACAAGCTGGAAGACTAGCTTCCCTTGGAGGGCCAAAGGCCTCCTACAAACTGACATCAGGCACCTGGGCAGCTGACTTTACTTACCCCTGGAAACAGCCCATCCTCTGTGTCCAACTCCCTCAGCCAGGCACCCAGCTCCGGCCACCTACAATCCCGAACAGAACAGGATTTCTTCCAGATGCAAGCTGCCTTGAACATAAAGACTAGCTTCCCTTGGAGGGCCAAAGGCCTCCTACAAACTGACATCAGGCACCTGGGCAGCTGACTTTACTTACCCCTGGAAACAGTCCATCCTTTGTGCCCAACTCCCTCTGCCGGGCACCAGGCCTTGGCCACCTACAATCCCGAACGGAACAGGATTTCTTCCCGATGCAAGCTGCCACAAGCAGGAAGCCTGGCTTCCCATGAAGGGACAAAGGCCTCCTACAAACTGACATCAGGCACCTGGGCAGCTGACTTTACTTACCCCTGGAAACAGGACATCCTTTGTGCCCAACTCCCTCTGCTGGGCACGTGGCCTCGGCTACCTACAATCCCGAACGGAACAGGATTTCTTCCAGACGCAAGCTGCCACAAACTGGAAGACTTGCTTCCCTTGGAGGGCCAAAGGCCTCCTACAAACTGACATCAGGCACCTGGGATGCTGACTTTACTTACCCCTGGAAACAGCCCATCCTTTGTGCCCAACTCCCTCTGCCGGGCCCACAGCTTCAGCCACCTACAATCCCGAAAGGAACAGGAGATCTTCCAGATGCAAGCTGCCACAAGCTGGAAACGTGGCTTCACTTGGAGGGCCAAAGGCCTCCCACAAACTGACATCAGGCACGTGGGCAGCTGACTTTCCTTACCTCTGGAAACAGGCCATCCTTTCTGCCCAACTCCCTCTGCCGGGCACCTGGCCGCGGCCACCTACAATCCCGAAGGGAACAGGATTTCTTCCCGATGCAAGCTGCCAATAGCTGGAAGCCTGGCTTCCCATGGAGGACCAAAGGCCTCCTACAAACTGATATCAGGCACTTGGGCAGCTGACTTTACTTTCCTCATGAAACAGGCCATCATTTGTGCCTACCTCCCTCTGCTGGGAACCTGGCCTCGCCCACCTACAATCCCGAACGGAACAGGATTTCTTCCAGATGCAAGCTGCCACAAGCTGGAAACCTGGCTTCACTTGGAGGGCCAAAGGCCTCCTACAAACTGACATCAGGCACCTGGGCAGCTGACTTTCCTTACCCCTGGAAACAGGCCATCCTTTGTGCTCAACTCTCTCTGCCGGTCCCACAGCTTCGGCCACCTACAATCCCGAACGGAACAGGAGTTCTTCCAGGTGCAAGCTGCCACAAGCTGGAAACGTGGCTTCACTTGGAGGGCCAAAGGCTTCCTACAAACTGACATCAGGCACCAGGGCAGCTGACTTTACTTACCCCTGGAAACAGGCCATCGTTTGCGCCCAACTCCCTCTGCCGGGCACCAGGCCTCGGCCACCTACAATCCCGAACGGAACAGGATTTCTTCCAGATGCATGCTGCCACAAGCTGGAAGCGTGGCTTTCCATGGAGGACCAAAGGCCTCCTACAAACTGACATCAGGCACCTGGGGAGCTGACTTTACTTTCCTCATGAAACAGGCCATCATTTGTGCCCATCTCCCTCTGCTGGGCACCTGGCCTCGGCCACCTACAATCCCGAACGGAACAGGATTTCTTCCAGATGCAAGCTGCCACAAACTGGAAGCGTGGCTTCCCATGGAGGGCCAAAGGCCTCCTACAAACTGACATCAGGCACCTGGGCAGCTGACTTTACTTACCCCTGGAAACAGCCCATCCTTTGTGTCCAACTCTCTCCGCCGGGCACCCAGCTCCGGACTCCTACAATCCCGAACAAAACAGGATTTCTTCCAGATGCAAGCTGCCACAAGCAGGAAGCCTGGCTTCCCATGGAGGGCCAAAGGCCTCCTACAAACTGACATCAGGCACCTGGGCAGCTGACTTTACTTACCCCTGGAAACTGGCCATCGTTTGTGCCCAACTCCCTCTGCCGGGCACCTGGCCTCGGCCACCTACAATCCCGAACGGAACAGGATTTCTTCCAGATGCAAGCTGCCACAAACTGGAAGACTAGCTTCCCTTGGAGGGCCAAAGGCCTCCTACAAACTGACATCAGGCACGTGGGCAGCTGACTTTACTTACCCCTGGAAACAGGCCATCCTTTGTGCCCAACTCCCTCTGTCGGGCCCACAGCTTTGGCCACCTACAATCCGGAACGGAACAGGAGTTCTTCCAGAGGCAAGCTGCCACAAGCTGGAAACCTGGCTTCCCATGGAGGGCCAAAGGCCTCCTACAAACTGACATCAGGCACCTGGGCAGCTGACTTTACTTTCCTCATGAAACAGGCCATCATTTGTGCCTAACTCCCTCAGCCGTGCACCTGGCCTCGGCCACCTACAATCTCGAACGGAACAGGATTTCTTCCAGATGCAAACTGCCACAAGCAGGAAGCCTGGCTTCCCATGGAGGGCCAAAGGCCTCCTACAAACTGACATCAGGCACCTGGGCAGCTGACTTTACTTACCCCTGGAAACAGGACATCCTTTGTGCCCAACTCCCTCAGCCGGGCACCTGGCCTCGGCCACCTACAATCCCGAACGGAACAGCATTTCTTCCAGATGCAAGCTGCCACAAGCTGGAAGAATGGCTTCCCTTGGAGGGCTAAAGGCCTCCTAAAAACTGACATCAGGCACCTGGGCAGCTGACTTTACTTACCCCTGGAAACAGGACATCCTTTGTGCCCAACTCCCTCAGCCCGGCACCTGGCCTCGGCCACCTACAATCCCGAACGGAACAGCATTTCTTCCAGATGCAAGCTGCCACAAACTGGAAGCCTGGCTTCCCATGGAGGGCCAAAGGCCTCCTACAAACTGACATCAGGCACCTGGGCAGCCGACTTTACTTACCCCTGGAAACAGGCCATCCTTTGTGCCCAACTCCCTCAGCTGGGCACCCAGCTCCGGCCACCTACAATCCCGAACGGAACAGGATTTCTTCCAGATGCAAGCTGCCTTGAACATAAAGACTAGCTTCCCTTGGAGGGCCAAAGGCCTCCTACAAACTGACATCAGGCACCTGGGCAGCTGACTTTACTTACCCCTGGAAACAGTCCATCCTTTGTGCCCAACTCCCTCTGCCGGGCACCAGGCCTTGGCCACCTACAATCCCGAACGGAACAGGATTTCTTCCCGATGCAAGCTGCCACAAACAGGAAGCCTGGCTTCCCATGAAAGGACAAAGGCCTCCTACAAACTGACATCAGGCACCTGGGCAGCTGACTTTACTTACCCCTGGAAACAGGACATCCTTTGTGCCCAACTCCCTCTGCCGGGCACGTGGCCTCGGCTACCTACAATCCCGAACGGAACAGGAGTTCTTCCAGACGCAAGCTGCCACAAACTGGAAGACTTGCTTCTCTTGGAGGGCCAAAGGCCTCCTACAAACTGACATCAGGCACCTGGGATGCTGACTTTACTTACCCCTGGAAACAGCCCATCCTTTGTGCCCAACTCCCTCTGCCGGGCCCACAGCTTCAGCCACCTACAATCCCGAAAGGAACAGGAGATCTTCCAGATGCAAGCTGCCACAAGCTGGAAACGTGGCTTCACTTGGAGGGCCAAAGGCCTCCCACAAACTGACATCAGGCACGTGGGCAGCTGACTTTCCTTACCTCTGGAAACAGGCCATCCTTTCTGCCCAACTCCCTCTGCCGGGCACCTGGCCGCGGCCACCTACAATCCCGAAGGGAACAGGATTTCTTCCCGATGCAAGCTGCCAATAGCTGGAAGCCTGGCTTCCCATGGAGGACCAAAGGCCTCCTACAAACTGACATCAGGCACTTGGGCAGCTGACTTTACTTTCCTCATGAAACAGGCCATCATTTGTGCCTACCTCCCTCTGCTGGGAACCTGGCCTCGCCCACCTACAATCCCGAACGGAACAGGATTTCTTCCAGATGCAAGCTGCCACAAGCTGGAAACCTGGCTTCACTTGGAGGGCCAAAGGCCTCCTACAAACTGACATCAGGCACCTGGGCAGCTGACTTTCCTTACCCCTGGAAACAGGCCATCCTTTGTGCTCAACTCTCTCTGCCGGTCCCACAGCTTCGGCCACCTACAATCCCGAACGGAACAGGAGTTCTTCCAGGTGCAAGCTGCCACAAGCTGGAAACGTGGCTTCACTTGGAGGGCCAAAGGCCTCCTACAAACTGACATCAGGCACCAGGGCAGCTGACTTTACTTACCCCTGGAAACAGGCCATCGTTTGCGCCCAACTCCCTCTGCCGGGCACCAGGCCTCGGCCACCTACAATCCCGAACGGAACAGGATTTCTTCCAGATGCATGCTGCCACAAGCTGGAAGCGTGGCTTTCCATGGAGGACCAAAGGCCTCCTACAAACTGACATCAGGCACCTGGGGAGCTGACTTTACTTTCCTCATGAAACAGGCCATCATTTGTGCCCATCTCCCTCTGCTGGGAACCTGGCCTCGGCCACCTACAATCCCGAACGGAACAGGATTTCTTCCAGATGCAAGCTGCCACAAGCTGGAAGCGTGGTTTCCCATGGAGGGCCAAAGGCCTCCTACAAACTGACATCAGGCACCTGGGCAGCTGACTTTACTTACCCCTGGAAACAGCCCATCCTTTGTGTCCAACTCTCTCCGCCGGGCACCCAGCTCCAAACTCCTACAATCCCGAACAAAACAGGATTTCTTCCAGATGCAAGCTGCCACAAGCAGGAAGCCTGGCTTCCCATGGAGGGCCAAAGGCCTCCTACAAACTGACATCAAACACCTGGGCAGCTGACTTTACTTACCCCTGGAAACTGGCCATCGTTTGTGCCCAACTCCCTCTGCCGGGCACCTGGCCTCGGCCACCTACAATCCCGAACGGAACAGGATTTCTTCCAGATGCAAGCTGCCACAAACTGGAAGACTAGCTTCCCTTGGAGGGCCAAAGGCCTCCTACAAACTGACATCAGGCACGTGGGCAGCTGACTTTACTTACCCCTGGAAACAGGCCATCCTTTGTGCCCAACTCCCTCTGTCGGGCCCACAGCTTTGGCCACCTACAATCCGGAACGGAACAGGAGTTCTTCCAGATGCAAGCTGCCACAAGCTGGAAACCTGGCTTCCCATGGAGGGCCAAAGGCCTCCTACAAACTGACATCAGGCACCTGGGCAGCTGACTTTACTTTCCTCATGAAACAGGCCATCATTTGTGCCTAACTCCCTCAGCCGGGCACCTGGCCTCGGCCACCTACAATCTCGAACGGAACAGGATTTCTTCCAGATGCAAACTGCCACAAGCAGGAAGCCTGGCTTCCCATGGAGGGCCAAAGGCCTCCTACAAACTGACATCAGGCACCTGGGCAGTTGACTTTACTTACCCCTGGAAACAGGACATCCTTTGTGCCCAACTCCCTCAGCCGGGCACCTGGCCTCGGCCACCTACAATCCCGAACGGAACAGCATTTCTTCCAGATGCAAGCTGCCACAAGCTGGAAGAATGGCTTCCCTTGGAGGGCCAAAGGCCTCCTAAAAACTGACATCAGGCACCTGGGCAGCTGACTTTACTTACTCCTGGAAACAGGACATCCTTTGTGCCCAACTCCCTCAGCCCGGCAACTGGCCTCGGCCACCTACAATCCCGAACGGAACAGCATTTCTTCCAGATGCAAACTGCCACAAACTGGAAGCCTGGCTTCCCATGGAGGGCCAAAGGCCTCCTACAAACTGACATCAGGCACCTGGGCAGCCGACTTTACTTACCCCTGGAAACAGCCCACCCTTTGTGCCCAACTCCCTCAGCTGGGCACCCAGCTCCGGCCACCTACAATCCCGAACGGAACAGGATTTCTTCCAGATGCAAGCTGCCTTGAACATAAAGACTAGCTTCCCTTGGAGGGCCAAAGGCCGCCTACAAACTGACATCAGGCACCTGGGCAGCTGACTTTACTTACCCCTGGAAACAGTCCATCTTTTGTGCCCAACTCCCTCTGCCGGTCACCAGGCCTTGGCCACCTACAATCCCGAACGGAACAGGATTTCTTCCCGATGCAAGCTGCCACAAGCAGGAAGCCTGGCTTCCCATGGAGGGCCAAAGGCCTCCTACAAACTGACATCAGGCACCTGTGCAGCTGACTTTACTTACCCCTGGAAACAGGACATCCTTTGTGCCCAACTCCCTCTGCCGGGCACCTGGCCTCGGCCACCTACAATCCCGAACGGACCAGAATTTCTTCCAGACGCAAGCTGCCACAAACTGGAAGACTAGCTTCCCTTGGAGGGCCAAAGGCCTCCTACAAACTGACATCAGGCACCTGGGATGCTGACTTTACTTACCCCTGGAAACAGCCCATCCTTTGTGCCCAACTCTTTCTGCCGGGCCCACAGCTTCGGCCACCTACAATCCCGAAAGGAACAGGAGATCTTCCAGATGCAAGCTGCCACAAGCTGGAAACGTGGCTTCACTTGGAGGGCCAAAGGCCTCCCACAAACTGACATCAGGCACGTGGGCAGCTGACTTTACTTACCCCTGGAAACAGGCCATCCTTTGTGCCCAACTCCCTCTGCCGGGCACCTGGCCGTGGTCACCTACAATCCCGAACGGAACAGCATTTCTTCCCGATGCAAGCTGCCACTAGCTGGAAGCCTGGCTTCCCATGGAGGACCAAAGGCCTCCTACAAACTGACATCAGGCACTTGGGCAGCTGACTTTACTTTCCTCATGAAACAGGCCATCATTTGTGCCTACCTCCCTCTGCTGGGAACTTGGCCTCGGCCACCTACAATCCCGAACGGAACAGGAGTTCTTCCAGATGCAAGCTGCCACAAGCTGGAAACGTGGCTTCACTTGGAGGGCCAAAGGCCTCCTACAAACTGACATCAGGCACCTGGGCAGCTGACTTTCCTTACCCCTGGAAACAGGCCATCCTTTGTTCCCAACTCCCTCAGCCAGGCACCCAGCTCCGGCCACCTACAATCCCGAACGGAACAGGATTTCTTCCAGATGCAAGCTGCCACAAACTGGAAGCCTGGCTTCCCTTGGAGGGCCAAAGGCCTCCTACAAACAGACATCAGGCACCTGGGCAGCTGACTTTATTTACCCCTGGAAACAGGCCATAATTTGTGCCCAACTCCCTCTGCGGGGCACCCGGCCTCGGCCATCGACAATCTTGAACGGAACAGGATTTCTTCCAGATGCAAGCTGCCACAAGCAGGAAGCCCGACTTCCCTTGGAGGCTTAAAGG
>NW_027095028.1:0-38239 GCF_029207755.1 Chamaea fasciata | reverse complement strand
GACTTTACTTACCCCTGGAAACAGGCCATCCTTTGTGCCCAACTCTCTCAGCCGGGCATCTGGCCTCGGCCACCTACAATCCCGAACGGAACAGGATTTCTTCCAGATGCAATCTGCCTTGAACAGGAAGATTTGCTTCCCTTGGAGCGCCAAAGGCCTCCTACAAACTGACATCAGGCACCTGGGGAGCTGACTTTACTTACCCCTGGAAACAGGCCATCCTTTGTGCCCATATCCCTCTGCCGGGCACCAGGCCTTGGCCACCTACAATCCCGAACGGAACAGGATTTCTTCCAGATGGAAGCTGCCACAAGCAGGAAACCTGGCTTATCATGGAGGGCCAAAGGCCTCCTACAAACTGACATCAGGCACCTGGGAAGCTGACTTTACTTACCCCTGGAAACAGCCCATCCTTTGTGTCCAACTCCCTCTGCCGGGAACCCAGCTCCGGCCACCTACAATCCCGAACGGAACAGGATTTCTTCCAGATGCAAGCTGCCACAAGCAGGAAGCCTGGCTTCCCATGGAGGGCCAAAGGCCTCCTACAAACTGACATCAGGCACCTGGGCAGCTGACTTTACTTACCCCTGGAACCAGCCCATCCTTTGTGCCCAACTCCCTCTGCCGAACACCTGGCGTCGGCCACCTACAATCCCGAACGGAACGGGATTTCTTCCAGATGCAAGCTTCTAGACGCTGGAAGACTAGCTTCCCTTGGAGGGCCAAAGGCCTCCTACAAACTGACATCAGGCACCTGGGCAGCTGACTTTACTTACCCCTGGAAACAGGCCATCCTTTGTGCCCAACTCCCTCAGCTGGGCACCCAGCTCCGGCCACCTACAATTCCGAATGGAACAGGATTTCTTCCAGATGCAAGCTGCCTTGAACAGGAAGACTTGCTTCCTTGGAGCACCAAAGGTCTCCTACAAACTGACATCAGGCACCTGGGCAGCTGACTTTACTTACCCCTGGAAACAGGCCATCCTTTGTGCCCAACTCCCTCTGCCGGGCACCAGGCCTCAGTCACCTACAATCCCGAATGGAATAGGATTTCTTCCAGATGCAAGCTGCCACAAACTGTAAGACAAGCTTCCCGTGGAGGGCCAAAGGCCTCCTACAAACTGACATCAGGCACCTGGGCAGCTGACTTTACTTACCCCTGGAAAGAGGCCATCCTTTGTGCCCAACTCTCTCAGCCGGGCAACTGGCCTCGGCCACCTACAATCCCGAACGGAACAGGATTTCTTCCAGATGCAATCTGGCTTGAACAGGAAGACTTGCTTCCCTTGGAGCGCCAAAGGCCTACAAGAAACTTACATCAGGCACCTGGGGAGCTGACTTTACTTACCCCTGGAAACAGGCCATCCTTTGTGCCCAACTCCCTCTGTCGGGCACCAGGCCTTGGCCACCTATAATCCCGAACGGAACAGGATTTCTTCCAGATGCAAGCTGCCACAAGCAGGAAACCTGGCTTATCATGGAGGGCCAAAGGCCTCCTACAAACTGACATCAGGCACCTGGGCAGCTGACTTTACTTACCCCTAGAAACAGCCCATCCTTTGTGCCCAACTCCCTCTGCCGGATCCACAGCTCCGGCCACCTACAATATCGAACGGAACAGGATTACTTCCCGATGTAAGCTACTACAAGCAGGAAGCCTGGATTCCGTTGGAGCGCCAAAGGCCTCCTACAAACTGACATCAGGCACCTGGGGAGCTGACTTCACTTACCCCTGGAAACAGGCCATCCTTTGTGCCCAACTCCCTCTGCCGGGCACCAGGCCTTGGCCACCTACAATCCCGAACGGAACAGGATTTCTTCCAGATGCAAGCTGCCACAAGCAGGAAACCTGGCTTCCCATGGAGGGCCAAAGGCCTCCTACAAACTGACATCAGGCACCTGGGCAGCTGACTTTACTTACCCCTGGAAACAGCCCATCCTTTGTGCCCAACTCCCTCTCCTGGGCACCTGGCCTCAGCTACCTACAATCCCGAACAGAACAGGATTACTTCCCGATGCAAGCTGCCACAAGCAGGAAACCTGGCTTATCATGGAGGGCCAAAGGCCTCCTACAAACTGACATCAGGCACGTGGGCAGCTGACTTTACTTACCCCTGGAAACAGGCCATCCTTTGTGCCCAACTCTCTCAGCCGGGCATCTGGCCTCGGCCACCTACAATCCCGAACGGAACAGGATTTCTTCCAGATGCAATCTGCCTTGAACAGGAAGATTTGCTTCCCTTGGAGCGCCAAAGGCCTACTAGAAACTTACATCAGGCACCTGGGGAGATGACTTTACTTACCCCTGGAAACAGCCCATCTTTTGTGTCCAACTCCCTCTGCCGGGCACCCAGCTCCGGCCACCTACAATCCCGAACGGAACAGGATTCCTTCCAGATGCAAGCTGCCACAAGCAGGAAGCCTGGCTTCCCATGGAGGGCCAAAGGCCTCCTACAAACTGACATCAGGCACCTGGGCAGCTGACTTTACTTACCCCAGGAGACAGCCCATCCTTTGTGCCCAACTCCCTCTGCCGAACACCTGGCCTCGGCCACCTACAATCCCGAACGGAACGGGATTTCTTCCAGATGCAAGCTTCTACACGCTGGAAGACTAGCTTCCCTTGGAGGGCCAAAGGCCTCCTACAAACTGACATCAGGCACCTGGGCAGCTGACTTTACTTACCCCTGGAAACAGGCCATCATTTGTGCCCATCTCCCTCTGCCGGTCCCACAGCTCCGGCCACCTACAATCCCGAACAGAACAGGATTTCTTCCAGATGCAAGCTGCCACAAGCAGGAAGCCTGGCTTCCGTTGGAGCGCCAAAGGCCTCCTACAAACTGACATCAGGCACCTGGGCAGCTGACTTTACTTACTTCTGGAAACAGGCCATCCTTTGTGCCCAACTCTCTCAGCCGGGCAACTGGGCTCGGCCACCTACAATCCCGAACGGAACAGGATTTCTTCCCGATGTGAGCTGCCTTGAATAGGGAGACTTGCTTCCCGTGGAGCGCAAAAGTTCTCCTACAAACTGACATCAGGCACCGGGGCAGCTGAATTTAGTTACCCCTGGAAACAGGCCATCCTTTGTGGCCAACTCCCTCAGCTGGGCACCCTGCTCCGGCCACCTACAATCCCGAACGGAACAGGATTTCTTCCAGATGCAAGCTGCCACAAGCAGGAATCCTGCTTCCCTTGGAGGGCCAAAGGCCTCCTACAAACTGACATCAGGCACCTGGGCATCTGACTTTACTTTCCTCATGAAACCGGTCATCATTTGTGCCCAACTCCCTCTGCTGGGCACTTGCCCTCGGCCACCTACAATCCCGAACAGAACAGGATTTCTTCCAGATGCAAGCTGCCACAAACTGGAAGCCTGGCTTCCCATGGAGGGCCAAAGGCCTACTAGAAACTTACATCCAGCACCTGGGGAGCTGACTTTACATACCCCTGTAAACAGGCCATCCTTTGTGCCCAACTCCCTCTGCCGGGCAGCAGGCCTTGGCCACCTACAATCCCGAACGGAACAGGATTTCTTCCAGATGCAAGCTGGCACAAGCAGAAAACCTGGCTTACCATTAAGGGCCAAATGCCTCCTAAAAACTGACATCAGGCACCTGGGCAGCTGACTTTACTTACCCCTGGAAACAGCCCATCCTTTGTGTCCAACTCCCTCAGCCGGGTACCCAGCTCCGGCCACCTACAATCCCGAACGGAACAGGATTTCTTCCAGATGCAAGCTGCCACAAGCAGGAAGCCTGGCTTCCCATGGAGGGCCAAAGGCCTCCTACAAACTGACATCAGGCACCTGGGCAGCTGACTTTACTTACCCCGGGAAACAGCCCATCCTTTGTGCCCAACTCCCTCTGTTGGGCACCTGGCCTCGGCAACCTACAATCCTGAACGAAACCGGATTTCTTCCAGATGCAAGCTGCCACAAACTGGAAGCCTGGCTTCACTTGGAGGGCCAAAGGCCTCCTAAAAACTTACCTCAGGCACCTGGGGGGCTGACTTTACTTACCCCTGGAAACAGGCCATCCTTTGTGCCCAACTCCCTCTGCCGGGCACCAGGCCTCACCCACCTACAATCCCGAACGGAAAAGGATTTCTTCCAGATGCAAGCTGCCACAAGCCGGAAGCCTGGCTTCCCATGGAGGGCCAAAGGCCTCCTACAAACTGACATCAGGCACCTGGCCAGCTGACTTTACTTTCCTCATGAAACAGGCCATTATTTGTGCCCAACTCCCTCTGCCGGGCACCTGGCCTCGGTCACCAACAATCCCGAACAGAACAGGATTTCTTCCCGATGCAAGCTGCCACAAGCTGGAAGCCTGGCTTCCCATGGAGGACCAAAGGCCTCCTACAAACTGACATCAGGCACCTGGGCAGCTGATCTTACTTACCCCTGGAAACAGGACATCCTTTGTGCCCAACTCCCTCTGCCGGGCACCTGGCCTCGGCCACCTACAATCCCGAACGGAACAGCATTTCTTCCAGATGCAAACTGCCACAAACTGGAAGACTAGCTTCCCATCGAGTGCCAAAGGCCTCCTACAAACTGACATCAGGCACCTGGGCAGCTGACTTTACTTTCCTCATGAAACAGGCCATCATTTGTGCCCAACTCCCTCTACCGGGCACCTGGCCTCGGCCACCAACAAACCCAAACGGAACAGGATTTCTTCCAGATGCAAGCTGCCACAAACTGGAAGACTAGCTTCCCTTGGAGGGCCAAAGGCCTCCTTCAAACTGACATCAGGCACCTGGGCATCTGACTTCACTTACCCCTGGAAACAGGCCATCCTTTGTGCCCAACTCCCTCTGCCGGGCACCAGGCCTCGGCCACCAACAATCCCGAACGGAACAGGATTTCTTCCCGATGCAAGCTGCCACAAGCTGGAAGCCTGGCTTCCCATGGAGGACCAAAGGCCTCCTACAAACTGACATCAGGCACCTGGGCAGCTGACTTTACTTACCCCTGGAAACAGGCCATCATTTGTGCCCAACTCTCTCAGCCGGGCAACTGGGCTCGGCCACCTACAATCCCGAACGAAACAGGATTTCTTCCCGATGCGAGCTGCCTTGAACAGGAAGACTTGCTTCCCGTGGAGCGCCATAGTTCTCCTACAAACTGACATCAGGCACCGGGGCAGCTGAATTTACTTACCCCTGGAAACAGCCCATCATTTGTGTCCAACTCCCTCAGCCGGGCACACAGCTCCGGCCACCTACAATCCCGAACGGAACAGGATTTCTTCCAGATGCAAGCTGCCACAAGCAGGAAGCCTGGCTTCCCTTGGAGGGCCAACGGCCTCCTACAAACTGAAATCAGGCACCTGGGCAGCTGACTTTACTTACCCCTGGAAACAGGCCATCCTTTGTGCCCAACTCCCTCAGCTGGGCACCCAGCTCCGGCCACCTACAATCCCGAACGGAACAGGATTTCTTCCAGATGCAAGCTGCCACAAGCAGGAAGCCTGGCTTCCCTTGGAGGGCCAACGGCCTCCTACAAACTGACATCAGGCACCTGGGCAGCTGACTTTACTTACCCCTGGAAACAGGCCATCCTTTGTGCCCAACTCCCTCAGCTGGGCACCCAGCTCCGGCCACCTACAATCCCGAACGGAACAGGATTTCTTCCAGATGCAAGCTGCCTTGAACAGGAAGACTAGCTTCCCTTGGAGCGCCAAAGGTCTCCTACAAACTGACATCAGGCACCTGGGCAGCTGACTTTACTTACCCCTGGAAACAGGCCATCCTTTGTGCCCAACTCCCTCTGCCGGGCACCAGGCCTCGGCCACCTACAATCCCGAACGGAACAGGATTTCTTCCAGATGCATGCTGCCACAAGCAGGAAGCCTGGCTTCCCATGGAGGGCCAAAGGCCTCCTACAAACTGACATCAGACACCTGGGCAGCTGACTTTACTTACCCCTGGAAACAGCCCATCCTTTGTGTCCAACTCCCTCAGCCGGGCACCCAGCTCCGGCCACCTACAATCCCGAACGGAACAGGATTTCTTCCAGATGCAAGCTGCCACAAGCGGGAAGCCTGGCTTCCCATGGAGGGCCAAAGGCCTCCTACAAACTGACATCAGGCACCTGGGCAGCTGACTTTACTTACCCTTGGAAACAGCCCATCGTTTGTGCCCAACTCCCTCTGCTGGGCACCTGGCCTCGGCCACCTACAATCCCGAACGGAACAGGATTTCTTCCAGATGCAAGCTGCCACAAACTGGAAGCCTGGCTTCTCTTGGAGGGCCAAAGGCCTCCTACAAACTGACATCAGGCACCTGAGCAGCTGACTTTACTTACCCCTGGAAACAGCCCATCCTTTGTGCCCAACTCCCTCTGCCGAGCACCTGGCCTCGGCCACCTACAATCCCGAACAGAACAGGATTTCTTCCCGATGCAAGCTGCCACAAGCAGGAAGCCTGGCTTTCCATGGAGGACCAATAGCCACCTGCAAACTGACATGAGGCACCCGGGCAGCTGACTTTACTTACCCCTGGAAACAGGCCATCCTTTGTGCCCAACTCCCTCTGCCGGGCACCTGGCCTCGGCCACCTACAATCCCGAACGGAACAGGATTTCTTCCAGATGTAAGCTGCCACAAACTGGAAGACTTGCTTCCGTTGGAGGGCCAAAGGTCACCTACAAACTGACATCAGGCACCTGGGCAGCTGACTTTACTTACCCCTGGAAACAGGCCATCCTTTGTGCCCAACTCCCTCTGCCGGGCACCTGGCCTCGGCCACCTACAATCCCGAACGGAACAGCATTTCTTCCAGATGCAAGCTGCCACAAACTGGAAGACTAGCTTCCCTTGGAGGGCCAAAGGCCTCCTACAAACTGACATCAGGCACCTGGGCGAGTGACTTTTCTTACCCCTAGAAACAGGACATCTTTGGGCCCAACTCCCTCTGCCGGGCAACTGGCCTTGGCCACCTACAATCCCGAACGGAACAGGATTTCTTCCAGATGCAAGCTGCCTTGAACTGGAGGACTAGCTTCCCATGGAGGGCCAAAGGCCTCCTACAAACTGACATCAGGCACCTGGGCAGCTGACTTTACTTACCCCTGAAAACAGGCCATCCTTTGTGCCCAACTCCCTCTGCCGGGCACCAGGCCTCGCCTACCTACAATCCCGAACGGAACAGGATTTCTTCCAGATGCAAGCTGCCTTGAACCGGAGGACTAGCTTCCCTTGGAGGGACAAAGGACTCCTACAAACTGACATGAGGCACCTGGGCAGCTGACTTTACTTTCGCCTGGAAACAGGCCATCCTTTGTGCCTAACTCCCTGTACCGGGCCCACAGCTTTGGCCACCTACAATCCCGAACGGAACAGGAGTTCTTCCAGATGCAAGCTGCCAGAAGCTGGAAGAATGGCTTCACTTGGAGGGCCAAAGGCCTCCTACAAACTGACATCAGGCACCTGGCCAGCTGACTTTTCTTACCCCTAAAAACAGGCCATCCTTTGTGCCCAACTCCCTCTGCCAGGCACCTGGCCTCGGCCACCTGCAATCCCGAACGGAACAGCATTTCTTCTAGATGCAAGCTGCCAGAAGCTGGAAGCATGGCTTCCCTTGGAGGACCAAAGGCCTCCTACAAACTGACATCAGGCACCTGGGCAGCTGACTTTACTTACCCCTGGAAACAGGCCATCCTTTGTGCCCAACTCTCTCAGCCGGGCACCAGGCCTCGGCCACCTACAATCCCGAACGGAACAGGATTTCTTCCAGATGCAAGCTGCCACAAACTGGAAGACAAGCTTCCCTTGGAGGGCCAAAGGTCTCCTACAAACTGACATCAGGCACCTGGGCAGCTGACTTTACTTACCCCTGGAAACAGCCCATCGTTTGTGCTCAACTCCCTCTGCTGGGCACCTGGCCTCGGCCACCTACAATCCCGAACGAAACAGGATTTCTTCCAGATGCAAGCTGCCACAGACTGGAAGCCTGGCTTCACTTGGAGGGCCAAAGGACTCCTAAAAACTTACATCAGGCGCCTGGGGAGCTGACTTTACTTACCCCTGTAAACAGGCCATCATTTGTGCCCAACTCCCTCTGCCGAGCACCAGGCCTCGGCCACCTACAATCCCGAACAGAACAGGATTATTCCCGATGCAAGCTGCCACAACCTGGAAGCCGGGCTTTCCATGGAGGACCAATAGCCACCTGCAAACTGACATAAGGCACCTGGGCAGCTGACTTTACTTACCCCTGGAAACAGGCCATCCTTTGTGCCCAACTCCCTCTGCCGGGCACCTTGCCTCGGCCACCTACAATCCCGAACGGAACAGCATTTCTTCCAGATGCAAGCTGCCTTAGAGAGGAAGACTAGCTTCCCTTGGAGGGACAAAGGCCTCCTACAAACTGACATCAGGCACCTGGGCAGCTGACTTTACTTATCCCTGGAAACAGGCCATCCTTTGTGCCCATCTCTCTCAGCCGGGCAACTGGGCTCGGCCACCTACAATCCCGACCGGAACAGGATTTCTTCCAGATGCAAGCTGCCTTGAACAGGAAGACTTGCTTCCCGTGGAGCGCCAAAGTTCTCCTACAAATTGACATCAGGCACCTGGGCAGCTGAATATACTTAACCCTGGAAACAGCCCATCCTTTGTGCCCAACTCCCTCAGCCGGGCATACTGCTCCGGCCACCTACAATCCCGAACGGAACAGCATTTCTTCCAGATGCAAGCTGCCACAAGCAGGAAACTTGGCTTCCCTTGGAGGGCCAAAGGCCTCCTACAAACTGACATCAGGCACCTGGGCATCTGACTTTACTTCCCTCATGAAACCGGTCATCATTTGTGCCCAACTCCCTCTGCTGGGCACTTGCCCTCGGCCACCTACAATCCCGAACAGAACAGGATTTCTTCCAGATGCAAGCTGCCACAAGCAGGAAGCCTGGCTTCCCATGGAGGGCCAAAGGCCTACTAGAAACTTACATCAGGCACCTGGGGAGCTGACTTTACTTACCCCTGTAAACAGGCCATCATTTGTGCCCAACTCCCTCTGCCGGGCACCAGGCCTCACCCACCTATAATCCCGAACGGAACAGGATTTCTTCCAGATGCAATCTGCCACAAGCAGGAAACCTGGCTTCCCATGGAGGGCCAAAGGCCTCCTACAAACTGACATCAGGCACCTGGGCAGCTGACTTCACTTACCCCTGGAAACACACCATCCTATGTGCTCAACTCCCTCAGCTGGGCACCCAGCTCCGCCCACCTACAATCCCGAACGGAACAGGATTTCTTCCAGATGCAAGCTGCCTTAAACAGGAAGACTAGCTTCCCTTGGAGGGACAAAGGCCTCCTACAAACTGACATCAGGCACCTGGGCTGCTGACTTTACTTACCCCTGGAAACAGGCCATCCTTTGTGCCCAACACTCTCAGCCGGGCAACTGGGCTCGGCCACCTACAATCCCGAACGGAACAGCATTTCTTCCAGATGCAAGTTGTCACAAGCTGGAACACTAGCTTCCCATGGTGGGCCAAAGGCCTCCTACAAACTGACATCAGGCACCTGGGCAGCTGACTTTACTTACCCCTGGAAACAGGACATCCTTTGTGCCCAACTCCCTCTGCCGGGCACCTGGCCTCGGCCACCTACAATCCCGAACGGAACAGCATTTCTTCCAGATGCAAACTGCCACAAACTGGAAGACTAGCTTCCCATCGAGTGCCAAAGGCCTCCTACAAACTGACATCAGGCACCTGGGCAGCTGACTTTACTTTCCTCATGAAACAGGCCATCATTTGTGCCCAACTCCCTCTACCGGGCACCTGGCGTCGGCCACCTACAAACCCGAACGGAACAGGATTTCTTCCAGATGCAAGCTGCCACAAACTGGAAGACTAGCTTCCCTTGGAGGGCCAAAGGCCTCCTTCAAACTGACATCAGGCACCTGGGCATCTGACTTTACTTACCCCTGGAAACAGGCCATCCTTTGTGCCCAACTCCCTCTGCCGGGCACCAGGCCTCGGCCACCAACAATCCCGAACGGAACAGGATTTCTTCCCGATGCAAGCTGCCACAAGCTGGAAGCCTGGCTTCCCATGGAGGACCAAAGGCCTCCTACAAACTGACATCAGGCACCTGGGCAGGTGACTTTACTTACCCCTGGAAACAGGCCATCATTTGTGCCCAACGCTCTCAGCCGGGCAACTGGGCTCGGCCACCTACAATCCCGAACGAAACAGGATTTCTTCCAGATGCAATCTGCCTTGAACAGGAAGACTTGCTTCCCGTGGAGCGCCAAAGTTCTCCTACAAACTGACATCAGGCACCGGGGCAGCTGAATTTACTTACCCCTGGAAACAGGCCATCCTTTGTGCCCAACTCCCTTTAGCCGGGCACCCTGCTCCGGCCACCTACAATCCCGAACGGAACAGGATTTCTTCCAGATGCAAGCTGCCACAAGCAGGAAACCTGGCTTCCCTTGGAGGGCCAAAGGCCTCCTACAAACTGACATCAGGCACCTGGGCATCTGACTTTACTTTCCTCATGAAACCGGTCATCATTTGTGCCCAACTCCCTCTGCTGGGCACTTGCCCGCGGCCACCTACAATCCCGAACAGAACAGGATTTCTTCCAGATGCAAGCTGCCACAAGCTGGAAGCCTGGCTTCCCTTGGAGGGCCAAAGGCCTACTAGAAACTTACATCCAGCACCTGGGGAGCTGACTTTACTTACCCCTGTAAACAGGCCATCCTTTGTGCCCAACTCCCTCTGCCGGGCACCAGGCCTTGGCCACCTACAATCCCGAACGGAACAGGATTTCTTCCAGATGCAAGCTGCCACAAGCAGGAAACCTGGCTTACCATTAAGGGCCAAAGGCCTCCTACAAACTGACATCAGGCACCTGGGCAGCTGACTTTACTTACCCCTGGAAACAGCCCATCCTTTGTGTCCAACTCCCTCAGCCGGGTACCCAGCTCCGGCCACCTACAATCCCGAACGGAACAGGATTTCTTCCAGATGCAAGCTGCCACAAGCAGGAAGCCTGGCTTCCCATGGAGGGCCAAAGGCCTCCTACAAACTGACATCAGGCACCTGGGCAGCTGACTTTACTTACCCCTGGAAACAGCCCATCCTTTGTGCCCAACTCCCTCTCTTGGGCACCTGGCCTCGGCCACCTACAATCCTGAACAAAACAGGATTTCTTCCAGAGGCAAGCTGCCACAAACTGGAAGCCTGGCTTCACTTGGAGGGCCAAAGGCCTCCTAAAAACTTACCTCAGGCACCTGGGGAGCTGACTTTACTTACCCCTGGAAACAGGCCATCCTTTGTGCCCAACTCCCTCTGCCGGGCACCAGGCCTCACCCACCTACAATCCCGAACGGAAAAGGATTTCTTCCAGATGCAAGCTGCCACAAGCCGGAAGCCTGGCTTCCCATGGAGGGCCAAAGGCCTCCTACAAACTGACATCAGGCACCTGGCCAGCTGACTTTACTTTCTTCATGAAACAGGCCATTATTTGTGCCCAACTCCCTCTGCCGGGCACCTGGCCTCGGCCACCAACAATCCCGAACGGAACAGGATTTCTTCCCGATGCAAGCTGCCACAAGCTGGAAGCCTGGCTTCCCATGGAGGACCAAAGGCCTCCTACAAACTGACATCAGGCACCTGGGCAGCTGACTTTACTTACCCCTGGAAACAGGACATCCTTTGTGCCCAACTCCCTCTGCCGGGCACCTGGCCTCGGCCACCTACAATCCCGAACGGAACAGCATTTCTTCCAGATGCAAACTGCCACAAACTGGAAGACTAGCTTCCCATCGAGTGCCAAAGGCCTCCTACAAACTGACATCAGGCACCTGGGCAGCTGACTTTACTTTCCTCATGAAACAGGCCATCATTTGTGCCCAACTCCCTCTACCGGGCACCTGGCCTCGGCCACCTACAAACCCAAACGGAACAGGATTTCTTCCAGATGCAAGCTGCCACAAACTGGAAGACTAGCTTCCCTTGGATGGCCAAAGGCCTCCTACAAACTGACATCAGGCACCTGGGCAGCTGACTTTACTTACCCCTGGAAACAGCCCATCATTTGTGTCCAACTCCCTCAGCCGGGCACACAGCTCCGGCCACCTACAATCCCGAACGGAACAGGATTTCTTCCAGATGCAAGCTGCCACAAGCAGGAAGCCTGGCTTCCCTTGGAGGGCAAACGGCCTCCTACAAACTGACATCAGGCACCTGGGCAGTTGACTTTACTTACCCCTGGAAACAGGCCATCCTTTGTGCCCAACTCCCTCAGCAGGGCACTCAGCTCCGGCCACCTACAATCCCGAACGGAACAGGATTTCTTCCAGATGCAAGCTGCCTTGAACAGGAAGACTAGCTTCCCTTGGAGCGCCAAAGGTCTCCTACAAACTGACATCAGGCACCTGGGCAGCTGACTTTACTTACCCCTGGAAACAGGCCATCCTTTGTGCCCAACTCCCTCTGCCGGGCACCAGGCCTCGGCCACCTACAATCCCGAACGGAACAGGATTTCTTCCAGATGCATGCTGCCACAAGCAGGAAACCTGGCTTCCCATGGAGGGCCAAAGGCCTCCTACAAACTGACATCAGACACCTGGGCAGCTGACTTTACTTACCCCTGGAAACAGCCAATCCTTTGTGTCCAACTCCCTCAGCCGGGCACCCAGCTCCGGCCACCTACAATCCCGAACGGAACAGGATTTCTTCCAGATGCAAGCTGCCACAAGCAGGAAGCCTGGCTTCCCATGGAGGGCCAAAGGCCTCCTACAAACTGACATCAGGCACCTGGGCAGCTGACTTTACTTACCCTTGGAAACAGCCCATCGTTTGTGCCCAACTCCCTCTGCTGGGCACCTGGCCTCGGCCACCTACAATCCCGAACGGAACAGGATTTCTTCCAGATGCAAGCTGCCACAAACTGGAAGCCTGGCTTCTCTTGGAGGGCCAAAGGCCTCCTACAAACTGACATCAGGCACCTGGGCAGCTGACTTTACTTACCCCTGGAAACAGGCCATCCTTTGTGACCAACGCCCTCTGCCGGGCACCAGGCCTTGGCCACCAACAATCCCGAACGGAACAGGATTTCTTCCAGATGCAATCAGCCACAAGCAGGAACCCTGGCTTCCCATGGAGGGCCAAAGGCCTCCTACAAACTGACATCAGGCACCTGGGCAACTGACTTTACTTACCCCTGGAAACAGCCCATCCTTTGTGCCCAACTCCCTCTGCCGGGCACCTGGCCTCGGCCACCTACAATCCCGAACGGAACAGGATTTCTTCCAGATGTAAGCTGCCACAAACTGGAAGACTTGTTTCCGTTGGAGGGCCAAAGGTCACCTACCAACTGAAATCAGGCACCTGGGCAGCTGACTTTACTTACCCCTGGAAACAGCCCATTCTTTGTGCCCAACTCCCTCTGCCGGGCACCCTGCTCCGGCCACCTACAATCCCGAACGGAACAGGATTTCTTCCAGATGCAAGCTGCCACAAGCAGGAAGCCTGGCTTCCCACGGAGGGCCAAAGGCCTCCTACAAACTGACATCAGGCACCTGGACAGCTGACTTTACTTACCCCAGGAAACAGGACATCCTTTGCGCCCAACTCCCTCTGCCGGGCACCAGGCCTTGGCCACCTACAATCCCGAACAAAACAGGATTTCTCCCAGATGCAAGCGACCACAAGCAGGAAACCTGGCTTCCCATGGAGGGCCAAAGGCCTCCTACAAACTGACATCAGGCACCTGAGCAGCTGACTTTACTTACCCCTGGAAACAGCCCATCCTTTGTGCCCAACTCCCTCTGCCGAGCACCTGGCCTCGGCCACCTACAATCACGAACAGAGCAGGATTATTCCCGATGCAAGCTGCCACAAGCAGGAAGCCTGGCTTTCCATGGAGGACCAATAGCCACATGCAAACTGACATGAGGCACCTGGGCAGCTGACTTTACTTACCCCTGGAAACAGGCCATCCTTTGTGCCCAACTCCCTCTGCCGGGCACCTGGCCTTGGCCACCTACAATCCAGAACGGAACAGGATTTCTTCCAGATGCAAGCTGCCTTGAACTGGAGGACTAGCTTCCCATGGAGGGCCAAAGGCCTCCTACAAACTGACATCAGGCACCTGGGCAGCTGACTTTACTTACCCCTGAAAACAGGCCATCCTTTGTGCCCAACTCCCTCTGCCGGGCACCAGGCCTCGCCCACCTACAATCCCGAACGGAACAGGATTTCTTCCAGATGCAAGCTGCCTTGAACCGGAGGACTAGCTTCCCTTGGAGGGCCAAAGGCCTCCTACAAACTGACATGAGGCACCTGGGCAGCTGACTTTACTTTCGCCTGGAAACAGGCCATCGTTTGTGCCCAACTCCCTCTGCCGGGCACCAGGCCTCAGGCACCTACAATCCCGAACGGAATAGGATTTCTTCCAGATGCAAGCTGCCACAAACTGGAAGACAAGCTTCCCTTGGAGGGCCAAAGGCCTCCTACAAACTGACATCAGGCACCTGGGCAGCTTACTTTACTTACCCCTGGAAACAGCCCATCGTTTGTGCTCAACTCCCTCTGCTGGGCACCTGGCCTCGGCCACCTACAATCCTGAACGAAACAGGATTTCTTCCAGATGCAAGCTGCCACAGACTGGAAGCCTGGCTTCACTTGGAGGGCCAAAGGACTCCTAAAAACTTACATCAGGTGCCTGGGGAGCTGACTTTACTTACCCCTGTAAACAGGCCATCATTTGTGCCCAACTCCCTCTGCCGAGCACCAGGCCTCGGCCACCTACAATCCCGAACAGAACAGGATTATTCCCGATGCAAGCTGCCACAACCTGGAAGCCGGGCTTTCCATGGAGGACCAATAGCCACCTGCAAACTGACATAAGGCACCTGGGCAGCTGACTTTACTTACCCCTGGAAACAGGCCATCCTTTGTGCCCAACTCCCTCTGCCGGGCACCTGGCCCTGGCCACCTACAATCCCAAACGGAACAGGATTTCTTCCAGATGTAAGCTGCCAAAAACTGGAAAACTTGCTTCCCTTGGAGGGCCAAGGATCACCTACAAACAGACATCAGGCACCTGGGCAGCTGACTTTACTTACCCCTGGAAACAGCCCATCCTTTGTGCCCAACTCTCTCAGCCGGGCAACTGGGCTCGGCTACCTACAATCCTGAACGGAACAGCATTTCTTCCAGAAGCAAGCTGCCACAAACTGGAAGACTTCCTTCCCATGGAGGACCAATAGCCATCAGCAAACTGACTCCAGGCACCTGGGCAGCTGACTTTACTTACCCCTGGAAACAAGTCATCCTTTGTTCCCAACTCCCCCAGCCGGGCACCTAGCTTCGGCCACCTACAATCCCGAACCAAACAGGATTTCTTCCAGATGCAAGCTGCCACAAGCAGGAAGCCTGGCTTCCCACGGAGGGCGAAAGGCCTTCTACAAACTGACATCAGGTACCTGGGCAGCTGACTTTACTTAGCCATGGAAACAGGACATCCTTTGTGCCCAACTCCCTCTGCCGGGCACCTTGCCTCGGCCACCTACAATCCCGAACGGAACAGCATTTCTTCCAGATGCAAGCTGCCTTAGAGAGGAAGACTAGCTTCCCTTGGAGGGACAAAGGCCTCCTACAAACTGACATCAGGCACCTGGGCAGCTGACTTTACTTATCCCTGGAAACAGGCCATCCTTTGTGCCCAACTCTCTCAGCCGGGCAACTGGGCTCGGCCACCTACAATCCCGACCGGAACAGGATTTCTTCCAGATGCAAGCTGCCTTGAACAGGAAGACTTGCTTCCCGTGGAGCGCCAAAGTTCGCCTACAAATTGACATCAGGCACCTGGGCAGCTGAATATACTTAACCCTGGAAACAGCCCATCCTTTGTGCCCAACTCCCTCAGCCGGGCATACTGCTCCGGCCACCTACAATCCCGAACGGAACAGCATTTCTTCCAGATGCAAGCTGCCACAAGCAGGAAACTTGGCTTCCCTTGGAGGGCCAAAGGCCTCCTACAAACTGACATCAGGCACCTGGGCATCTGACTTTACTTCCCTCATGAAACCGGTCATCATTTGTGCCCAACTCCCTCTGCTGGGCACTTGCCCTCGGTCACCTACAATCCCGAACAGAACAGGATTTCTTCCAGATGCAAGCTGCCACAAACTGGAAGCCTGGCTTCCCATGGAGGGCCAAAGGCCTACTAGAAACTTACATCAGGCACCTGGGGAGCTGACTTTACTTACCCCTGTAAACAGGCCATCATTTGTGCCCAACTCCCTCTGCCGGGCACCAGGCCTCACCCACCTATAATCCCGAACGGAACAGGATTTCTTCCAGATGCAATCTGCCACAAGCAGGAAACCTGGCTTCCCATGGAGGGCCAAAGGCCTCCTACAAACTGACATCAGGCACCTGGGCAGCTGACTTTACTTACCCCTGGAAACACACCATCCTATGTGCCCAACTCTCTCAGCTGGGCACCCAGCTTCGCCCACCTACAATCCCGAACGGAACAGGATTTCTTCCAGATGCAAGCTGCCTTAAACAGGAAGACTAGCTTCCCTTGGACGGACAAAGGCCTCCTACAAACTGACATCAGGCACCTGGGCAGCTGACTTTACTTACCCCTGGAAACAGGCCATCCTTTGTGCCCAACACTCTCAGCCGGGCAACTGGGCTCGGCCACCTACAATCCCGAACGGAACAGGATTTCTTCCAGATGGAAGTTGCCACAAGCTGGAACACTAGCTTCCCATGGAGGGCCAAAGGCCTCCTACAAACTGACATCAGGCACCTGGGCAGCTGACTTTCCTTACCCCTGGAAACAGGACATCCTTTGTGCCCAACTCCCTCAGCCGGGCAAGTGGCCTCAGCCACCTACAATCCCGAACGGAACAGGATTTCTTCCAGATGCAAGCAGCCTTGAACAGGAAGACTAGCTTCTCATGGAGGGCCAAAGGCCTTCTACAAACTGACATCAGGCACCTGGGCAGCTGACTTTACTTACCCCTGGAAACAGGCCATCATTTGTGCCCAACTCCCTCTGCCGGGCACCTGGCCTTGGCCACCTACAATCCAGAACGGAACAGGATTTCTTCCAGATGCAAGCTGCCTTGAACTGGAGGACTAGCTTCCCATGGAGGGCCAAAGGCCTCCTACAAACTGACATCAGGCACCTGGGCAGCTGACTTTACTTACCCCTGAAAACAGGCCATCCTTTGTGCCCAACTCCCTCTGCCGGGCACCAGGCCTCGCCCACCTACAATCCCGAACGGAACAGGATTTCTTCCAGATGCAAGCTGCCTTGAACCGGAGGACTAGCTTCCCTTGGAGGGCCAAAGGCCTCCTACAAACTGACATGAGGCACCTGGGCAGCTGACTTTACTTTCGCCTGGAAACAGGCCATCCTTTGTGCCCAACTCCCTCTGCCGGGCACCAGGCCTCAGGCACCTACAATCCCGAACGGAATAGGATTTCTTCCAGATGCAAGCTGCCACAAACTGGAAGACAAGCTTCCCTTGGAGGGCCAAAGGCCTCCTACAAACTGACATCAGGCACCTGGGCAGCTTACTTTACTTACCCCTGGAAACAGCCCATCGTTTGTGCTCAACTCCCTCTGCTGGGCACCTGGCCTCGGCCACCTACAATCCTGAACGAAACAGGATTTCTTCCAGATGCAAGCTGCCACAGACTGGAAGCCTGGCTTCACTTGGAGGGCCAAAGGACTCCTAAAAACTTACATCAGGCGCCTGGGGAGCTGACTTTACTTACCCCTGTAAACAGGCCATCATTTGTGCCCAACTCCCTCTGCCGAGCACCAGGCCTCGGCCACCTACAATCCCGAACAGAACAGGATTATTCCCGATGCAAGCTGCCACAACCTGGAAGCCGGGCTTTCCATGGAGGACCAATAGCCACCTGCAAACTGACATAAGGCACCTGGGCAGCTGACTTTACTTACCCCTGGAAACAGGCCATCCTTTGTGCCCAACTCCCTCTGCCGGGCACCTGGCCCTGGCCACCTACAATCCCAAACGGAACAGGATTTCTTCCAGATGTAAGCTGCCAAAAACTGGAAAACTTGCTTCCCTTGGAGGGCCAAGGATCACCTACAAACAGACATCAGGCACCTGGGCAGCTGACTTTACTTACCCCTGGAAACAGCCCATCCTTTGTGCCCAACTCTCTCAGCCGGGCAACTGGGCTCGGCTACCTACAATCCTGAACGGAACAGCATTTCTTCCAGAAGCAAGCTGCCACAAACTGGAAGAGTTCCTTCCCATGGAGGACCAATAGCCATCAGCAAACTGACTCCAGGCACCTGGGCAGCTGACTTTACTTACCCCTGGAAACAAGTCATCCTTTGTTCCCAACTCCCCCAGCCGGGCACCTAGCTTCGGCCACCTACAATCCCGAACCAAACAGGATTTCTTCCAGATGCAAGCTGCCACAAGCAGGAAGCCTGGCTTCCCACGGAGGGCGAAAGGCCTTCTACAAACTGACATCAGGTACCTGGGCAGCTGACTTTACTTAGCCATGGAAACAGGACATCCTTTGTGCCCAACTCCCTCTGCCGGGCACCTTGCCTCGGCCAGCTACAATCCCGAACGGAACAGCATTTCTTCCAGATGCAAGCTGCCTTAGAGAGGAAGACTAGCTTCCCTTGGAGGGACAAAGGCCTCCTACAAACTGACATCAGGCACCTGGGCAGCTGACTTTACTTATCCCTGGAAACAGGCCATCCTTTGTGCCCAACTCTCTCAGCCGGGCAACTGGGCTCGGCCACCTACAATCCCGACCGGAACAGGATTTCTTCCAGATGCAAGCTGCCTTGAACAGGAAGACTTGCTTCCCGTGGAGCGCCAAAGTTCGCCTACAAATTGACATCAGGCACCTGGGCAGCTGAATATACTTAACCCTGGAAACAGCCCATCCTTTGTGCCCAACTCCCTCAGCCGGGCATACTGCTCCGGCCACCTACAATCCCGAACGGAACAGCATTTCTTCCAGATGCAAGCTGCCACAAGCAGGAAACTTGGCTTCCCTTGGAGGGCCAAAGGCCTCCTACAAACTGACATCAGGCACCTGGGCATCTGACTTTACTTCCCTCATGAAACCGGTCATCATTTGTGCCCAACTCCCTCTGCTGGGCACTTGCCCTCGGTCACCTACAATCCCGAACAGAACAGGATTTCTTCCAGATGCAAGCTGCCACAAACTGGAAGCCTGGCTTCCCATGGAGGGCCAAAGGCCTACTAGAAACTTACATCAGGCACCTGGGGAGCTGACTTTACTTACCCCTGTAAACAGGCCATCCTTTGTGCCCAACTCCCTCTGCCGGGCACCAGGCCTCACCCACCTATAATCCCGAACGGAACAGGATTTCTTCCAGATGCAATCTGCCACAAGCAGGAAACCTGGCTTCCCATGGAGGGCCAAAGGCCTCCTACAAACTGACATCAGGCACCTGGGCAGCTGACTTTACTTACCCCTGGAAACACACCATCCTATGTGCCCAACTCTCTCAGCTGGGCACCCAGCTTCGCCCACCTACAATCCCGAACGGAACAGGATTTCTTCCAGATGCAAGCTGCCTTAAACAGGAAGACTAGCTTCCCTTGGAGAAACAAAGGCCTCCTACAAACTGACATCAGGCACCTGGGCAGCTGACTTTACTTACCCCTGGAAACAGGCCATCCTTTGTGCCCAACACTCTCAGCCGGGCAACTGGGCTCGGCCACCTACAATCCCGAACGGAACAGGATTTCTTCCAGATGGAAGTTGCCACAAGCTGGAACACTAGCTTCCCATGGTGGGCCAAAGGCCTCCTACAAACTGACATCAGGCACCTGGGCAGCTGACTTTCCTTACCCCTGGAAACAGGACATCCTTTGTGCCCAACTCCCTCAGCCGGGCAAGTGGCCTCAGCCACCTACAATCCCGAACGGAACAGGATTTCTTCCAGATGCAAGCAGCCTTGAACAGGAAGACTAGCTTCTCATGGAGGGCCAAAGGCCTTCTACAAACTGACATCAGGCACCTGGGCAGCTGACTTTACTTACCCCTGGAAACAGGCCATCATTTGTGCCCAACTCCCTCTGCCGGGCACCTGGCCTTGGCCACCTACAATCCAGAACGGAACAGGATTTCTTCCAGATGCAAGCTGCCTTGAACTGGAGGACTAGCTTCCCATGGAGGGCCAAAGGCCTCCTACAAACTGACATCAGGCACCTGGGCAGCTGACTTTACTTACCCCTGAAAACAGGCCATCCTTTGTGCCCAACTCCCTCTGCCGGGCACCAGGCCTCGCCCACCTACAATCCCGAACGGAACAGGATTTCTTCCAGATGCAAGCTGCCTTGAACCGGAGGACTAGCTTCCCTTGGAGGGCCAAAGGCCTCCTACAAACTGACATGAGGCACCTGGGCAGCTGACTTTACTTTCGCCTGGAAACAGGCCATCCTTTGTGCCCAACTCCCTCTGCCGGGCACCAGGCCTCAGGCACCTACAATCCCGAACGGAATAGGATTTCTTCCAGATGCAAGCTGCCACAAACTGGAAGACAAGCTTCCCTTGGAGGGCCAAAGGCCTCCTACAAACTGACATCAGGCACCTGGGCAGCTTACTTTACTTACCCCTGGAAACAGCCCATCGTTTGTGCTCAACTCCCTCTGCTGGGCACCTGGCCTCGGCCACCTACAATCCTGAACGAAACAGGATTTCTTCCAGATGCAAGCTGCCACAGACTGGAAGCCTGGCTTCACTTGGAGGGCCAAAGGACTCCTAAAAACTTACATCAGGCGCCTGGGGAGCTGACTTTACTTACCCCTGTAAACAGGCCATCATTTGTGCCCAACTCCCTCTGCCGAGCACCAGGCCTCGGCCACCTACAATCCCGAACAGAACAGGATTATTCCCGATGCAAGCTGCCACAACCTGGAAGCCGGGCTTTCCATGGAGGAACAATAGCCACCTGCAAACTGACATAAGGCACCTGGGCAGCTGACTTTACTTACCCCTGGAAACAGGCCATCCTTTGTGCCCAACTCCCTCTGCCGGGCACCTGGCCCTGGCCACCTACAATCCCAAACGGAACAGGATTTCTTCCAGATGTAAGCTGCCAAAAACTGGAAAACTTGCTTCCCTTGGAGGGCCAAAGATCACCTACAAACAGACATCAGGCACCTGGGCAGCTGACTTTACTTACCCCTGGAAACAGCCCATCCTTTGTGCCCAACTCTCTCAGCCGGGCAACTGGGCTCGGCTACCTACAATCCTGAACGGAACAGCATTTCTTCCAGAAGCAAGCTGCCACAAACTGGAAGACTTCCTTCCCATGGAGGACCAATAGCCATCAGCAAACTGACTCCAGGCACCTGGGCAGCTGACTTTACTTACCCTTGGAAACAAGTCATCCTTTGTTCCCAACTCCCCCAGCCGGGCACCTAGCTTCGGCCACCTACAATCCCGAACCAAACAGGATTTCTTCCAGATGCAAGCTGCCACAAGCAGGAAGCCTGGCTTCCCACGGAGGGCGAAAGGCCTTCTACAAACTGACATCAGGTACCTGGGCAGCTGACTTTACTTAGCCATGGAAACAGGAAATCCTTTGTGCCCAACTCCCTCTGCCGGGCACCTTGCCTCGGCCACCTACAATCCCGAACGGAACAGCATTTCTTCCAGATGCAAGCTGCCTTAGAGAGGAAGACTAGCTTCCCTTGGAGGGACAAAGGCCTCCTACAAACTGACATCAGGCACCTGGGCAGCTGACTTTACTTATCCCTGGAAACAGGCCATCCTTTGTGCCCAACTCTCTCAGCCGGGCAACTGGGCTCGGCCACCTACAATCCCGACCGGAAAAGCATTTCTTCCAGATGCAAGCTGCCTTGAACAGGAAGACTTGCTTCCCGTGGAGCGCCAAAGTTCGCCTACAAATTGACATCAGGCACCTGGGCAGCTGAATATACTTAACCCTGGAAACAGCCCATCCTTTGTGCCCAACTCCCTCAGCCGGGCATACTGCTCCGGCCACCTACAATCCCGAACGGAACAGCATTTCTTCCAGATGCAAGCTGCCACAAGCAGGAAACTTGGCTTCCCTTGGAGGGCCAAAGGCCTCCTACAAACTGACATCAGGCACCTGGGCATCTGACTTTACTTCCCTCATGAAACCGGTCATCATTTGTGCCCAACTCCCTCTGCTGGGCACTTGCCCTCGGTCACCTACAATCCCGAACAGAACAGGATTTCTTCCAGATGCAAGCTGCCACAAACTGGAAGCCTGGCTTCCCATGGAGGGCCAAAGGCCTACTAGAAACTTACATCAGGCACCTGGGGAGCTGACTTTACTTACCCCTGTAAACAGGCCATCATTTGTGCCCAACTCCCTCTGCCGGGCACCAGGCCTCACCCACCTCTAATCCCGAACGGAACAGGATTTCTTCCAGATGCAATCTGCCACAAGCAGGAAACCTGGCTTCCCATGGAGGGCCAAAGGCCTCCTACAAACTGACATCAGGCACCTGGGCAGCTGACTTTACTTACCCCTGGAAACACACCATCCTATGTGCCCAACTCTCTCAGCTGGGCACCCAGCTCCGCCCACCTACAATCCCGAACGGAACAGGATTTCTTCCAGATGCAAGCTGCCTTAAACAGGAAGACTAGCTTCCCTTGGACGGACAAAGGCCTCCTACAAACTGACATCAGGCACCTGGGCAGCTGACTTTACTTACCCCTGGAAACAGGCCATCCTTTGTGCCCAACACTCTCAGCCGGGCAACTGGGCTCGGCCACCTACAATCCCGAACGGAACAGCATTTCTTCCAGATGGAAGTTGCCACAAGCTGGAACACTAGCTTCCCATGGTGGGCCAAAGGCCTCCTACAAACTGACATCAGGCACCTGGGCAGCTGACTTTCCTTACCCCTGGAAACAGCCCATCCTTTGTGCCCAACTCCCTCAGCCGGGCAAGTGGCCTCAGCCACCTACAATCCCGAACGGAACAGGATTTCTTCCAGATGCAAGCTGCCTTGAACAGGAAGACTAGCTTCTCATGGAGGGCCAAAGGCCTTCTACAAACTGACATCAGGCACCTGGGCAGCTGACTTTACTTACCCCTGGAAACAGGCCATCATTTGTGCCCAACTCCCTCTGCCGGGCACCAGGCCTCGCCCACCTACAATCCCGAACGGAACAGGATTTCTTCCAGATGCAAGCTGCCACAAACTGGAAACGTGGCTTCCGTTGGAGGGCCAAAGGTCACCTACAAACTGAAATCAGGCACCTGGGCAGCTGACTTTACTTACCCCTGGAAACAGGCCATCATTTGTGCCCAACTCCCTCTGCCGGGCACCTGGCCTCGGCCACCTACAATCCCGAACGGAACAGGATTTCTTCCAGATGCAAGCTGCCACAAGCAGGAAGCCTGGCTTCCCACGGAGGGCCAATGGCCTCCTACAAACTGACATCAGGCACCTGGACAGTTGACTTTACTTACCCCTGGAAACAGGACATCCTTTGTGCCCAACTCCCTCTGCCGGGCACCAGGCGTCGCCCACCTACAATCCCGAACGGAACAGCATTTCTTCCAGATGCAAGCTGCCACAAACTGGAAGACTAGCTTCCCTTGGAGGACCAAAGTCCTCCTACAAACTGACATCAGGCACCTGGGCAGCTGACTTTACTTACCCCTGGAAACAGGCCATCCTTTGTGCCCAACTCCCTCTCCTGGGCACCTGGCCTCGGCTACCTACAATCCCGAACGGAACAGGATTTCTTCCAGAAGCAAGCTGCCACAACCTGGAAGACTTCCTTCCCATTAAGGACCAATAGCCATCAGCAAACTGACTCCAGGCACCTGGGCAGCTGACTTTACTTACCCCTGGAAATAAGTCATCCTTGGTTCCCAACTCCCCCAGCCGGGCACCTAGCTCCGGCCACCTACAATCCCGAACGAAACAGGATTTCTTCCAGATGCAAGCTGCCACAAGCAGGAAGCCTGGCTTCCCACGGAGGGCGAACGGCCTTCTACAAACTGACATCAGGTACCTGGGCAGCTGACTTTACTTAGCCAGGGAAACAGGACATCCTTTGTGCCCAACTCCCTCTGCCGGGCACCTGGCCTCGGCCACCTACAATCCTGAACGGAACAGCATTTCTTCCAGATGCAAGCTGCCACAAGCTGGAAGACAAGCTTCCCTTGGAGGGCCAAAGGCCTCCTACAAACTGACATCAGGCACCTGGGCAGCTGACTTTACTTACCCCTGGAAACAGGCCATCCTTTGTGCCCAACTCCCTCTGCGGGGCACCAGGCCTCGGCCACCTACAATCCCAAACGGAACAGGATTTCTTCCAGATGCAAGCTGCCACAAGGAGGAAGCCTGGCTTCCCATGGAGGGCCAAAGGCCTCCTACAAACTGACATCAGGCACCTGGGCAGCTGACTTTACTTACCCCTGGAAACAGGCCATCCTTTGTGCCCAACTCCCTCAGCCGGGCAAGTGGCCTCAGCCACCTACAATCCCGAACGGAACAGGATTTCTTCCAGATGCAAGCTGCCTTGAACAGGAAGACTAGCTTCCCTTGGAGGGCCGAAGGCCTCCTACAAACTGACATCAGGCACCTGGGCAGCTGACTTTACTTACCCCTGGAAACAGGCCATCATTTGTGCCCAACTCCCTCTGCCGGGCAGCAGGCCTCGCCCACCTAAAATCCCGAACGGAACAGAATTTCTTCCAGATGCAAGCTGCCACAAATTGGAAGACAAGCTTCCCTTGGAGGGCCAAAGGCCTCCTACAAACTGACATCAGGCACCTGGGCAGCTGACTTTACTGACCCCTGGAAACAGCCCATCCTTTGTGCCCAACTCCCTCTGCTGGGCACCTGGCCTCGGCCACCTTCAATCCCGAACGAAACAGGATTTCTTCCAGATGCAAGCTGCCACAGACTGGAAGCCTGGCTTCACTTGGAGGGCCAAAGGCGTCCTAAAAACTTACATCAGGCACCAGGGGAGCTGACTTTACTTACCCCTGGAAACAGGCCATCCTTTGTGCCCAACTGCCTCTGCCGGGCACTAGGCCTCGGCCACCTACAATCCCGAACAGAACAGGATTACTTCCCGATGCAAGCTGCCACAACCTGGAAGCCGGGCTTTCCATGGAGGACCAATATCCACCTGCAAACTGACATCAGGCACCTGGGCAGCTGACTTTACTTACCCCTGGAAACAGGCCATCCTTTGTGCCCAACTCCCTCTTCCAGGCACCTGGCCTCGGCCACCTACAATCCCAAACGGAACAGGATTTCTTCCAGATGTAAGCTGCCACAAACTGGAAGACTTGCTTCCCTTGGAGGGCCAAAGATCACCTACAAACAGACATCAGGAACCTGGGCAGCTGACTTTACTTACCCCTGGAAACAGGCCATCCTTTGTGCCCAACTCCCTCTCCTGGGCACCTGGCCTCGGCTACCTACAATCCCGAACGGAACAGCATTTCTTCCAGAAGCAAGCTGCCACAAACTGGAAGACTTCCTTCCCATGGAGGACCAATAGCCACCAGCAAACTGACTCCAGGCACCTGGGCAGCTGACTTTACTTACCCCTGGAAACAAGTCATCCTTGGTTCCCAACTCCCCCAGCCGGGCACCTAGCTCCGGCCACCTACAATCCCGAACGGAACAGAATTTCTTTCAGATGCAAGCTGCCACAAGCAGGAAACCTGGCTTTACATGGAGGGCCAAAGGCCTCCTACAAACTGACATCAGGCACCTGGGCCGCTGACTTTACTTACCCCTGGAAACAGCCAATCCTTTGTGCCCAACTCCCTCTGCGGGGCACCAGGCCTCGGCCACCTACAATCCCGAACAGAACTGGATTACTTCCCGATGCAAGCTGCCAGAGGCAGGAAGCCTGGCTTTCCATGGAGGACCAATAGCCACCTGCAAACTGACATCAGGCACCTGGGCAGCTGACTTTACTTACCCCTGGAAACAGGCCATCCTTTGTGCCCAACTCCCTCTGCCGGGCACCTGGCCTCGGCCACCTACAATTCCGAACGGAACAGGATTTCTTCCAGATGTAAGCTGCCACAAACTGGAAGACTTGCTTCCGTTGGAGGGCCAAAGGTCACCTACAAACTGAAATCAGGCACCTGGGCAGCTGACTTTACTTACCCCTGGAAACAGGCCACCATTTGTGCCCAACACTCTAAGTCGGGCAACTGGCCTCGGCCACCTACAATCCCGAAGGGAACAGGATTACTTCCAGATGCAAGCTGCCTTGAACAGGAAGACTTGCTTCCTTGGAGGGCCAAAGGCCTCCTACAAACTGACATCAGGCACCTGGGCAGCTGGCTTTACTTACCCCTGGAAACAGGCCATCCTTTGTGCCCAAATCCCTCTGCCGGGCCCACAGGTTCGGCCACCTACCATCCCGAACGGAACAGGATTTCTTCCAGATGCAAGCTGCCACAAGCAGGAAGCCTGGCTTCCCATGGAGGGCCAAAGGCCTCCTACAAACTGACATCAGGCACCTGGGCAGCTGACTTTACTTACCCCGGGAAACAGCCCATCATTTGTGCCCAACTCCCTCTGCCAGGCACCTGGCCTCGGCCACCTACAATCCCGAACGGAACAGGATTTCTTCCAGATGCAAGCTGCAACAAGCTGGAAGACTAGCTTCCCTTGGAGGGCCAAAGGCCTCCTACAAACTGACATCAGGCACCTGGGCAGCTGACTTTACTTACCCCTGGAAACAGGCCATCCTTTGTGCCCAACTCTCTCATCCGGGCAACTGGGCTCGGCCACCTACAATCCCGAACGGAACAGGATTTCTTCCAGATGCAAGCTGCCTTGAACAGGAAGACTTGCTTCCCTTGGAGCGCCAAAGGTCCTCTACAAACTGACATCAGGCACCTGGGCAGCTGACTTTACTTACCCCTGGAAACAGGCCATCCTTTGTGCCCAACTCCCTCTGCCGGGTACCTGCCCTCGGCCACCTACAATCCCGAACGGAACAGGATTTCTTCCAGATGCAAGCTGCCACAAGCAGGAAAACATGGCTTCCCATGGATGGCCAAAGGCCTCCTACAAACTGACATCAGGCACCTGGCCAGCTGACTTTACTTACCCCTGGAAACAGCCCATCGTTTGTGCCCAACTCCCTCTGCTGGGCACCTGGCTACGGCCACCTACAATCCCGAACGGAACAGGATTTCTTCCAGATGCAAGCTGCCACAAACTGGAAGCCTGGCTTCACTTGGAGGGCCAAAGGCCTCCTACAAACTGACATCAGGCACCTGGGCAGCTGACTTTACTTACCCCTGGAAACAGGCCATCCTTTGTGCCCAACTCTCTCATTAGGGCAACTGGGCTCGGCCACCTACAATCCTGAACGGAACAGGATTTCTTCCAGATGCAAGCTGCCTTGAACAGGAAGACTTGCTTCCCTTGGAGCGTCAAAGGTCCTCTACAAACTGACATCAGGCACCTGGGCAGCTGACTTTACTTACCCCTGGAAACAGGCCATCCTTTGTGCCCAACTCCCTCTGCCGGGTACCAGGCCTCGGCCACCTACAATCCCGAACGGAACAGGATTTCTTCCAGATGCAAGCTGCCACAAGCAGGAAACCTGGCTTCCCATGGATGGCCAAAGGCCTCCTACAAACTGACATCAGGCACCTGGCCAGCTGACTTTACTTACCCCTGGAAACAGCCCATCGTTTGTGCCCAACTCCCTCTGCTGGGCACCTGGCCTCGGCCACCTACAATCCCGAACGGAACAGGATTTCTTCCAGATGCAAGCTGCCACAAACTGGAAGCCTGGCTTCACTTGGAGGGCCAAAGGCCTCCTAAAAACTTACATCAGGCACCTGGGCAGCTGACTTTACTTACCCCTGGAAACAGGCCATCCTTTGTGCTTAACTCCCTCTGCCGGGCCCACAGGTTCGGCCACCTACAATCCCGAATGGAACAGGATTTCTTCCAGATGCAAGCTGCCACAAGCTGGAAACGTTGCTTCACTTGGATGGCCAAAGGCCTCCTACAAACTGACATCAGGCGCCTAGGCAGCTGACTTTTCTTACCCCTGGAAACAGGCCATCCTTTGTGCCCAACTCCCTCTGCCGGGCACCTGGCCTCGGCCAGCTACAATCCCGAATGGAACAGGATTTCTTCCAGATGCAAGCTGCCACAAGCTTGAAGCATGGCTTCCCATGGAGGACCGAAGGCCTCCTACAAACTGACATCAGGCACCTGGGCAGCTGACTTTACTTTCCTCATGAAACAGGCCATCATTTGTGCCCAACTCCCTCTGCCGGGCACCTGGCCTCGGCCACCTACAATCCCAGATGGAACTGGATTTCTTCCAGATGCAAGCTGCCACAACCTGGAAGCCTAGCTTCCCTTGGAGGGCCAAAGGCCTCCTAAAAACTTACATCAGGCACCTGGGGAGCTGACTTTTCTTACCCCTGTGTTGGGGGTTGGGTTTGTTCCTTCTTTATCTGGGGAATTTTTTCCCCACGGGTTGCCAAGGGGACCGGGTGTTGGATACTTGAGAGTGCTTGGCTGAAACAAAGAGATGGACAAAAGGTGGAAGGGGGAGATAACGCAGGTAAAAGACACAGCTTGAGGCGGCTGCGTGCTTTTCTGCTTCCGGCGTTCGGGAGACGCGTGTCGGCCGCTCCTCGAGGATCTCAGCCGCCGCAAAGCACGCCGAGGAGAAGCTGGGCGCTTGCTGCCTCGCCTTCGAGCTGCTTCGGCGCTGCTCCTCTTGCTGCAGCGTGACCCTGCACTCCCTGCGCTGCCGGGACATCCTGCCCCTGCCTGCCGGGACACCCTGCCATCCCAGCTACCAGCCCGGGACTTTTCCACTGTTCCAGCTTGGTGCTCTGAGGATCCTGCAGGGACACCGAAACCAAACTGCCCTGGGTTTTGTGAAACAAAGCCCTCAAGGTTCTTGGTACTGTTGTCGTTTGTCATTAATGCTGTAGTTGTTTGGTGGGGGGGGAGTTTTTTTTTTTTGTGTTTGTTTGCTTTGTATTACATACTAGTAAAGAACTGCTATTCCTATTTCCCAAATCTTTGCCAAAGAGCCTCTGATTGTAATTTTACCTAGCAGATACCTGTCTTCCTAAACCAAGACAGATTTTGGCGCCCAAGTGTGGGGCTTGAGGGCACTGAGAAAAGAAAAGGGAAGAGAAATAGCAGTTCTTAACTAACCTAGTACTTTCTTTTGTGTGCGTTGGATATAAAAACCTCATTAGGCTGCATCATGTGGTCTAACTTAGCCTGGTTTGGGTGGCATGTGGTTGTGGCTGTATTCCTTCCATTTGCAGGCCCTTATCTAAACATGGGCCCTATAACTAAGGCTACTGTGACTGTCATCCAGTTTATTTTATGGCTTAATAAGGTGAAGAACTCATGGATTTTTAATTTCCTCTGGAAGGCAGGCACATGGATTCAGGGCTATCGTACACTAACTGTGTGTTTTTGGAGTTACTTTAACAATGGTACCTACTGTGAGGAAATGACACCGGGGGAAGTTTCTTTTTCCCAACCCTTTACCCATCTCTTTGGGTCTGCCCCACCAGTTTTTGAAGGGTTTAAATCCTCTCTGAATGCTAATGATATCATACAATGGCTGGTGCTGCTAATATGCGTATTCTGTTTAGCATTCAGAGATAAGGGAAGATTGACCTGGATAACCACCCTGATACCTACCCCACAGAATAGGGATGATACCCCAGAGCCTGACTCTGCCCCACAGCCTGCCTCAGAAAGGACCCACCCGGATTGGGTTGAGGCTCTGGTAAAAGAGATACATGAGATGGGCCAGATGCTGAGGGAGTACATTTCCCCAGCTCATGAAAAACCCTCCCCCTGCCCCGAGAAGGCAGAGACTGATGGTGCAGCAGTGGAACCCACAGATGTTACAACTGTCCAGGTTCCAGCTGAACCACAAGGGCAGCCACAGCCAGCAGCAGTCGCCCCTGTGGAAACAAGGAAGTGTAAAGTGAAATCGTCAGATCCTGATATTAAGGGTAAGAAAGGAGGGTCCTCACAGTCCACAGAAGAGCCACAGGTTGAGATCATCACTGAGTCCCTGACATATGAAAGTCTACGTAATCTGCAAAAAGATATTGCACGACGAGGACGTGAGGCTTATACAGCCTGGCTACTTCGAGTCTGGGACCTTATGGGTACAGGTGTGCAACTGGATAGTGCTGAAGCAAGGAATTTGGGACCCTTGACCCAGGACTCAGGTATAAATCAGGTATTTGTAAGAGAGCAAGGGCCCCTTTCCCTTTGGGAACGACTTCTAATGAGTGTGAGAGAGAGATTTGTCCACAGAGACAGAATGCAAGAGCACAACAATAGAATGCGATGGAAGACCCTTGAGGAAGGAATCCAACAGTTGAGAGAAGTGGCAGTATTGGAAGTACTTTTTGGGAGGACCGGACAGCATGATAATGACCCCGACAAGGTTAAATGCACAGGGCACATGTTGTGGAATCTGGCAACTCATGGACCATCCCAATACGCCACATTCATCGCAACAATTAATGCCGAGGATAACCGAGAGACAGTGGGTTCTGTTGCCAACAAGCTCAGAAATTATGAAAGTATGATCAGTGGCCCAATGCAGGCTCATGTCTCTGCGGTGGTGAAGGAACTCAAAGAGGAGATAAAAGAGGTGAGAGAGGAGATGAGAAGGAACAGTTCCCATGTAGCACCGGTGCGAGTCACAGGCCCCAGAATCAGAGCCCAACATCCCCCAGCAAGAGAGAGAGGGTACACCCCTCGAGCTGACCTGTGGTTTTATCTGCGGGACCATGGGGAGGACATGGGAGCGTGGCATGGGAAACCTACTTCTGTCCTGGCAGCACGGGTACGTGAGCTCAAGGAGAGAAACGCTAACAGAGGGAGTTCCACTAGAATGAAGGTAGCCTCAGCCTCCCATGAGCAAGCTGCCAGGTATTACGGAGGTGGGAATGCTGTGTCAGATTCCCTCGAAGGAACCTCTACCATGTATGTCCAAGAAAACAATAATAACCAGTGCTAGAGGGGCCCTGCCTCTAGCCAGGAAGAGGCACGGGAAAATCGGGTTTTTTGGACTGTGTGGATTCGATGGCCTGGCACATCAGAGCCACAAAAATATGAAGCTTTAGTAGATACTGGGTCGCAGTGTACTCTAATGCCATCAGGACATGTGGGGGCAGAACCAATTTCCATTGCCGGGGTGACGGGGGGATCACAGGAACTGACTCTGGTTGAAGCCGAGGTGAGCCTGACCGGGAAGGAGTGGCAGAAACTTCCGATTGTGACCGGCCCAGAGGCTCCATGTATTCTGGGCATAGACTTCCTCAGGAATGGATATTATAAAGACCCTAAAGGACTCAGATGGGCTTTTGGAATAGCTGCTGTGGAGACAGAGAACATTAAGCAGTTGAACACCTTGCCGGGACTATCAGAGAACCCATCTGCAGTGGGATTCCTGAAGGTAGAAGAACAACAAGTACCTGTTGCCACCTCGACAGTGCACCGTCGGCAGTATCGGACAAATCGGGACGCCGTGATCCCCATCCACAAGATGATCCGTGAGCTGGAGAGCCAAGGGGTGGTCAGCAAAACCCACTCACCCTTCAACAGCCCCATCTGGCCTGTGCGCAAGTCTGATGGAGAATGGAGACTGACTGTGGACTATCGTGCATTGAATGAAGTGACTCCACCGCTGAGCGCTGCTGTGCCGGACATGCTGGAACTTCAGTACGAGCTGGAGTCCAAGGCAGCGAGGTGGTATGCCACTATTGACATTGCCAATGCATTTTTCTCCATTCCTCTGGCTGCAGAATGCAGGCCTCAGTTTGCTTTCACCTGGAGGGGCGTGCAGTACACCTGGAACCGGCTGCCCCAGGGGTGGAAACACAGCCCCACCATCTGCCATGGGCTGATCCAGGCTGCACTGGAGAAAGGTGAGGCTCCGGAACATCTACAGTACATTGATGACATCATTGTGTGGGGAAAGACTGCAGCTGAAGTGTTCGAGAAAGGAGAGAGGATCATCCAGATTTTGCTGAAAGCCGGGTTTGCCATCAAGAAGAGCAAAGTCAAGGGACCTGCCAGAGAGATCCAGTTCCTGGGAGTAAAGTGGCAAGATGGACGGCGGCAGATCCCCACTGAGGTCATTGATAAGATCACAGCAATGTCTCCACCGACCAGCAAAAAGGAAACACAAGCTTTCCTAGGAGCCATAGGTTTTTGGAGGATGCACATTCCTGAGTACAGTCAGATCGTGAGCCCTCTCTACCTGGTTACCCGCAAGAAAAACAATTTCCACTGGGGCCCTGAACAGCAACAAGCCTTTGCCCAGATCAAGCAGGAGATTGCTCATGCAGTAGCCCTTGGCCCAGTCAGGACGGGACCAGATGTGAAGAATGTGCTTTATTCTGCAGCCGGGAACAACGGTTTGTCCTGGAGCCTTTGGCAGAAGGTGCCAGGGGAGACCCGAGGCCGACCACTGGGATTCTGGAGTCGAAGTTACAGAGGATCTGAAGCCAACTACACTCCCACAGAGAAGGAGATCTTGGCCGCCTATGAAGGAGTTCAAGCCGCCTCAGAAGTGATTGGCACAGAAGCACAACTCCTCTTGGCACCCCGACTACCAGTGCTGGGGTGGATGTTTAAAGGAAAGGCTCCCTCCACGCACCATGCCACCGATGCCACATGGAGCAAATGGACTGCCCTCATCACACAGCGTGCCCGTATTGGAAACCCAAATCGCCCTGGGATTTTGGAGATAATTACAAACTGGCCGGAAGGAGAAAACTTCGGTTTCACGGACGAAGAGGAGCAGGTACAAGTGATACGAGCTGAAGAAGCTCCTCCATACAACCAACTGCCAGCAGAAGAAACACACTACGCTCTCTTCACTGACGGTTCCTGTCGCATCGTGGGAATGAACCGTAAGTGGAAAGCAGCCGTATGGAGCCCCACACGACAGGTTGCAGAAGCCACTGAAGGAGAAGGGGGATCAAGTCAGCTTGCTGAACTCAAAGCTGTTCAATTAGCCCTTGACATTGCTGAAAGAGAGAAGTGGCCAAAGCTCTACCTCTACACTGATTCGTGGATGGTAGCCAATGCTCTGTGGGGCTGGCTGGAGAGGTGGAAAAAGGCCAACTGGCAGCGTAGAGGAAAACCAATCTGGGCTGCTGATGAATGGAAGGACGTTGCCACTCGTGTAGAGAAGCTGCCTGTGAAAGTCCTGTGGAGACATGGCACCCCTGAGAGAATCGAGTCGGACAATGGGACTCATTTCAAGAATAGTCTTATAAGCACCTGGGCTAGAGAACATGGCATTGAGTGGGTGTACCATATTCCTTATCATGCACCAGCGGCCGGGAAAGTTGAACGGTGCAATGGCCTGCTTAAAACTACCTTGAAAGCACTGGGTGGGGGAACCTTTAAGAATTGGGATACTAATTTAGCAAAGGCCACCTGGTTGGTGAACACTCGAGGTTCCACCAACCGAGCAGGTCCTGCCCAATCTGAGCCCTTGCAAAAGACAGACGGAGATAAGGTTCCAGTGGTACACATGAGAGGTATGCTGGGAAAAACTGTTTGGATTAATCCTGCCTCCAGCAAAGACAATCCCATCCGTGGGGTTGTCTTCGCTCAGGGACCAGGTTGCACCTGGTGGGTGATGCAAAAGGATGGAGAGACCCGATGCATACCTCAAGGGGACCTTGTTTTGGGGTGAACTACCCATGACAATGTGGCTGCATCCATATTTGCATATATATATATGTATTTTTAATAGTTAAAACTCAATGTAATATGTTTGTATGGGAAAAAAATTCGGGGTGGATAATGTTGGGGGTTGGGTTTGTTCCTTCTTTATCTGGGGAATTTTTTCCCCACGGGTTGCCAAGGGGACCGGGTGTTGGATACTTGAGAGTGCTTGGCTGAAACAAAGAGATGGACAAAAGGTGGAAGGGGGAGATAACGCAGGTAAAAGACACAGCTTGAGGCGGCTGCGTGCTTTTCTGCTTCCGGCGTTCGGGAGACGCGTGTCGGCCGCTCCTCGAGGATCTCAGCCGCCGCAAAGCACGCCGAGGAGAAGCTGGGCGCTTGCTGCCTCGCCTTCGAGCTGCTTCGGCGCTGCTCCTCTTGCTGCAGCGTGACCCTGCACTCCCTGCGCTGCCGGGACATCCTGCCCCTGCCTGCCGGGACACCCTGCCATCCCAGCTACCAGCCCGGGACTTTTCCACTGTTCCAGCTTGGTGCTCTGAGGATCCTGCAGGGACACCGAAACCAAACTGCCCTGGGTTTTGTGAAACAAAGCCCTCAAGGTTCTTGGTACTGTTGTCGTTTGTCATTAATGCTGTAGTTGTTTGGTGGGGGGGGAGTTTTTTTTTTTTGTGTTTGTTTGCTTTGTATTACATACTAGTAAAGAACTGCTATTCCTATTTCCCAAATCTTTGCCAAAGAGCCTCTGATTGTAATTTTACCTAGCAGATACCTGTCTTCCTAAACCAAGACACCCTGGAAACAGCCCATCCTTTGTGCCCAACTGCCTCTGCCGGGCACCAGGCCTCGGCCACCTACAATCCCGAACAGAACAGGATTACTTCCCGATGCAAGCTGCCACAACCTGGAAGCCGGGCTTTCCATGGAGGACCAATAGCCACCTGCAAACTGACATCAGGCACCTGGGCAGCTGACTTTACTTACCCCTGGAAACAGGCCATCCTTTGTTCCCATCTCCCTCTGCCGGGCACCTGGCGTCGGCCACATACAATCCCGAACGGAACAGCATTTCTTCTAGATGCAAGCTGCCACAAGCTGGAAGCATGGCTTCCCTTGGAGGACCAAAGGCCTCCTACAAACTGACAGCAGGCACCTGGGCAGATGACTTTACTTTCCTCATGAAACAGGCCATCATTTGTGCCCAACTCCCTCTGCCGGGCACCTGGATTCGGCCACCTACAATCCCGAACGGAACAGCATTTCTTCCAGAAGGAAGCTGCCACAAGCAGGAAACCTGGCTTCCCATGGAGGGCCAAAGGCCTCCTACAAACTGACATCAGGAACCTGGGCAGCTGTCTTTACTTACCCCTGGAAACAGCCCATTCTTTGTGCCCAACTCCCTCAGCCGGGCAAACAGCTCCGGCACCTACAATCCCGAACGGAACAGGATTTCTTCCAGATGCAAGCTGCCACAAGCAGGAAGCCTGGCTTCCCTTGGAGGGCCAAAGGCCTCCTACAAACTGACATCAGGCACCTGGGCAGCTGACTTTACTTTCCTCATGAAAGTGGCCATCACTTGTGCCCAATTCCCTCTGCTGGGCACCTGCCCTCGGCCACCTACAATCCCGAACGGAACAGGATTTCTTCCAGATGCAAGCTGCCACAAGCAGGAAACCTGGCTTCCCATAGAGGGCCAAAGGCCTCCTACAAACTGACATCAGGCACCTGGGCAGCTGACTTTACTTACCCTTGGAAACAGCCCATCCTTTGTGCCCAACTCCCTCTGCCGGGCACCAGGCCTCAGCCACCTAAAATCCCGAACGGAACAGCATTTCGTCCAGATGCAAGCTGCCACAAGCTGGAAGACTAGCTTCCCTTGGAGGGACAAAGGCCTCCTACAAACTGACATCAGGAACCTGGGCAGCTGACTTTACTTACCCCTGGAAACAGGCCATCCTTTGTGCCCAACTCCCTCTGCTGGGTACCTAGCTCCGGCCACCTACAATCCCGAACGGAACAGGATTTCTTCCAGATGCAAGCTGCCTTGAACCGGAGGACTAGCTTCCCTTGGAGGGCCAAAGGCCTTCTACAAACTGACATCAGGCACCTGGGCAGCTGACTTTACTTATCCCTGGAAACAGGCCATCCTTTCTGCCCAACTCTCTCATCCGGGCAACTGGACTCGGCCACCTACAATCCCGAACGGAACAGGATTTCTTCCAGATGCAAGCTGCCACAAGCAGGAAACCTGGCTTTCCATGGAGGGCCAAAGGCCTCCTACAAACTGACATCAGGCACCTGGGCAGCTGACTTTACTTACCCCTGGAAACAGCCCATCCTTTGTGTCCAACTCCCTCAGCCGGGCACCCAGCTCCGGCCACCTACAATCCCGAACGAAACAGGATTTCTTCCAGATGCAAGCTGCCACAAACAGGAAGCCTGGCTTCCCATGGGTGGCCAAAGGCCTCCTACAAACAGACATCAGGCACCTGGGCAGCTGACTTTACTTACCCCTGGAAACAGCCCATCGTTTGTGCCCAACTCCCTCTGCTGGGCACCTGGCCTCGGCCACCTACAATCCCGAACGAAATAGGATTTCTTCCAGATGCAAGCTGCCACAAACTGGAAGCCTGGCTTCTCTTGGAGGGCCAAAGGCCTCCTACAAACTTACATCAGGCACCTGGGCAGCTGACTTTACTTACCCCTGGAAACAGGCCATTATTTTGCCCAACTCCCTCTGCCGGGCGCCAGGCCTTGGCCACCTACAATCCCGAACGGAACAGGATTTCTTCCAGATGCAAGCTGCCACAAGCAGGAAACCTGGCTTCCCATGGAGGGCCAAAGGCCTCCTACAAACTGACATCAGGCACCTGGGCAGCTGACTTTACTTACCCCTGGAAACAGGCCGTCCTTTGTGCGCAACTCCCTCAGCCGGGCACCCAGCTCCGGCCACCTACAATCCCGAACGAAACAGGATTTCTTCCAGATGTAAGCTGCCACAAACTGGAAGACTTGCTTCCCTTGGAGGGCCAAAGGTCACCTACAAACTGACATCAGGCACCTGGGCAGCTGACTTTACTTACCCCTGGAAACAGGCCATCCTTTGTGCCCAACTCCCTCTGCCGGGCACCCAGCTCCGGCCACCTACAATCCCGAACGGAACAGGATTTCTTCCAGATGCAAGCTGCCACAAGCAGGAATCCTCACTTCCCTTGGAGGGCCAAAGGCCTCCTACAAACTGACATCAGGCACCTGGGGAGCTGACTTTACTTACCCCTGGAAACAGGCCATCCTTTGTGCCTAACTCCCTCTGCCGGGCCCACAGCTTTGGCCACCTAAAATCCCGAACGGAACAGGAGTTCTTCCAGATGCAAGCTGCCAGAAGCCGGAAGAATGGCTTCACTTGGAGGGGCAAAGGCCTCCTACAAACTGACATCAGGCACCTGGCCAGCTGACTTTACTTACCCCTGGAAACAGGCCATCCTTTGTTCCCATCTCCCTCTGCCGGGCACCTGGCGTCGGCCACATACAATCCCGAACGGAACAGCATTTCTTCTAGATGCAAGCTGCCACAAGCTGGAAGCATGGCTTCCCTTGGAGGACCAAAGGCCTCCTACAAACTGACATCAGGCACCTGGGCAGATGACTTTACTTTCCTCATGAAACAGGCCATCATTTGTGCCCAACTCCCTCTGCCGGGCACCTGGACTCGGCCACCTACAATCCCGAACGGAACAGCATTTCATCCAGAAGGAAGCTGCCACAAGCAGGAAACCTGGCTTCCCATGGAGGGCCAAAGGCCTCCTACAAACTGACATCAGGAACCTGGGCAGCTGACTTTACTTACCCCTGGAAACAGCCCATTCTTTGTGCCCAACTCCCTCAGCCGGGCAAACAGCTCCGGCACCTACAATCCCGAACGGAACAGGATTTCTTCCAGATGCAAGCTGCCACAAGCAGGAAACCTGGCTTCCCTTGGAGGGCCAAAGGCCTCCTACAAACTGACATCAGGAACCTGGGCAGCTGACTTTACTTTCCTCATGAAAGTGGCCATCACTTGTGCCCAATTCCCTCTGCTGGGCACCTGCCCTCGGCCACCTACAATCCCGAACGGAACAGGATTTCTTCCAGATGCAAGCTGCCACAAGCAAGAAACCTGGCTTCCCATAGAGGGCCAAAGGCCTCCTACAAACTGACATCAGGCACCTGGGCAGCTGACTTTACTTACCCCTGGAAACAGCCCATCCTTTGTGCCCAACTCCCTCTGCCGGGCACCAGGCCTCGGCCACCTAAAATCCCGAACGGAACAGCATTTCGTCCAGATGCAAGCTGCCACAAGCTGGAAGACTAGCTTCCCTTGGAGGGCCAAAGGCCTCCTACAAACTGACATCAGGCACCTGGGGAGCTGACTTTACTTACCCCTGGAAACAGGCCATCCTTTGTGCCTAACTCCCTCTGCCGGGCCCACAGCTTTGGCCTCCTAAAATCCCGAACG